>NC_062543.1:6540866-6620866 GCF_022655615.1 Tachysurus fulvidraco | reverse complement strand
ACTAGTGTGAATGTTTCTGCTGTCTTTGATCAATCTGACTTGTGGGAGTCTTGTGCTTTTACAGCAGACATGAGTCTAGTTTAGTGGATCATGGCACTAAGGATGTGACCGGAGATTTCTGCAACTCGTGTGTGTGCGTGTGTGTGTGAATGTGGTCTACTACACGTGAGCGTCTGATGTTGACATTATCTCATCTGGGACTCACCTGGTATCTCGCATCAGATCCGATAACACGCAGCCCAGCAGGTCTGGTCCGGGGTCAGCCGTTTCCCACTGCAGCGCTTCAGCAAAACACTCGCATCGAGTCTATCGTCGTTTTAAGTCAGAGATAAGATACGTAGAGTATGAAGCCATTCTTGAGTGAACACAACAAATGGGTGAGGTTTCTCTTCAGCCTCGGTGGCTCCATCCTGTCTTTTCTGTCCACTTAGTCGTCGGGTTTTGCATCAGAAGGTAGCTGTTTATAAAGAGCTTGAGGCCGTCTTCATTTGTATGTAGACAAATGAGGCAAATTGGAGTGTGAGAACACTGACACGAAATGTTTTTTTTTTTTTTTTTTTTGGTCCAGTTCAATGTTTTCCCAGAAATTGACTAGTTGGAAAAAGTTTAAGGTAACGTAACATCATATTTGATGCAGACTAAGGGACAAATTATTGCATGATTTTTATGGCTCATTGCATAAGTTTGTACCTTCAACAAAAGTCATGAAGACATTTTTGGAGACCGCTCTCTGTTTCATCATTCGTGACAGTATAATTTATCTTCTCTCAAAACAGGATCACTTTTTTTAATCTCCTTTTATTATTCGTCAGTGTCAAATGTTTTAAACAAATGTTAAGCTTACAGCTAATAATCCCGTGAGCCTTATTATGGAAATAGTCCGCTGATCCACCAGCACTGTCGTTATCCTTCACGTGGATTATCATCAACTGCCACAACCTCTAGATAACAAAGCCTGATTCCATACAAACGGAGAATATGGACACGGCAACGTAGGCGCTAAAGAATACAAACTGCAGCTTCTGCCTTTCAACTAAAGAAGGTTATCGTTCTACGTGTCCACTCCTTTATACCGCAGCGATCAGCCCACGGATACAAATTCTCATCACACAGCGGCATCTCCTTTGATTTTGTGAGACAAAAACACGCAGCTTGTCAGTTTACAGAGATGCCAGAAAGCGCTCGCTACCGAGTGTTACAAAGTGCTGACATCCGAGACATCTTCCGTAAATGTTATATAAATGCCTCCTAATAAAATGCTACAACTTTATATGTATTTTTTTTTAATCCAACACGTTTCTTGTTAAACCTGTATTATGAGGCTTAGCATAGAGCGAGTTACCGTGTGTATATATACAGATAAGAATGAGAATATAAAAATAAATCATCTATTACTGTTAATCCACAAATTCCGTGTGCCATGCCGTGGTACAGTATAAGGATATTTATTCTGTCAGCGTGTGAAGTGTGAAATGTCCAAAGCCTGGTTAGGTATTTTTTGTATATAGTGTAATGACCACATTTGTAGTTTCTGCTCTGCCTGGTCTAGACTGTACAGCTTTCTCAAGTGAGCGTTTGTTTCCGTGTGTTTCAGCGCTAACACATTTTGACGAGGTTGAGCTCCAGCAGAGAACTGGTACTCTTTGGGGAGCCCCCTGTAATAGGGGCTATGGTGAGTAGACCATTTGCTCTATACAGGCTTCTGATGTTGAATCAAGAGCGGATCTTAAGGATAACGATACTTTTTCCACACGTGTGTGTGTTTGTGTGTGTGTGTGTGTGTGTGTGTTTCAGGGTGAAGAGGAGCAGCCCAGTCCGGAGGCTGGGAGCCCAGATGTGGAAAAGGAACATCTGCAGGCTAGTAAACTCCTGCAAGCTGATGTATGCACTCATCGTCCACTTGAACACATGTTAGATCTGCACTTTAATAGAAGCAATCATGTGGCATTAAACAATGTGTTTCTGCCTAAACTAAAGACTATAAACAACAAACAGTAAAATATTTAGACTGTTATGAGTGAATTTCCCAGATCAGCACTTTGTAAAATTTTTACAAACAAGCCTATTTAAAAAAAATTATTTTTTTTTAAATATTATAATTATTATTAATTATACATTTTACAACAAAAAAAGAAACAAAAAATATTTACAAATATTTAATAATATAATATTTACAAATATAACTTCAAAGAAGCAGCAAATGAAAATAAATACATGTTAATCTTTCCCAGCGAATCAGATCTCGTGTACTTTAATTTTTCCCATCTGAATCACAGACACCTTTTCTGACGACCAGCTTTGAAAAGATGGAGAATGAGATTTCCACTCTGTTAAAACGAGTCTCTTGGCTGTGTTCATACCAAGCGTTAAGGAAATTTTTTTAAAAGCTTTAGACAGATGTAATGTGGATTAAGAACCTGACCTGTAACTCTTGACATGGTTCTGCTGGATTTTATGCATCGTGCTGCTGACACCCGATTGGCTGGTTAGACAACTGCAGGAACGTGCAGGCGTTCCTATTAAATTGGACGGCGAGAGTATACACTTGGGTTCATCTTTCTGAAGGTTCTGTTTTGTAATGATGGGATGTGTTTGTGTAGGTCCCGTTCCCGGTGCTGCACGGCGAGCGCGTGGACTACGCGGAGAAGACTGAGGAAGTTGTCATCGCTTTGTCGAGCTACCGCCTTCACATTAAGTTCAAAGACAACACTGTAAACGTAGGTCTGGCTTTCACAAGCTTTTGTTCTCTTCACATCTGTGGTTTCTGCACTAAGACGATCATGTGTGGGAGACCGAGCAGGTTTTTTGTACAATTGAAAGGCTCCAGGCTTTTTGGAGCAAAAATGCCATTCAGACAGATGTGGTGCTTTAAACTCCCGCAGTAATACGAGTCACAGTGCATTAGTACGTCATGTTCAAAGTCGTACCTTTTAGCTCACGGTCTTCTGCTCTGTCAGGTCCCTCTGCAGCTGATAGAGAGCGTGGAATGTCGGGATTTGACTCAGCTTCATCTCACCTGTAAAGACTGCAAGGTTATCAGGTGTGTATTAGTGATGTGGTCTCTGCCTTTCTTACATTCATAACAACATTACATTACGCTACGACCTTAGTCTATTTAACAGCATATTTCATAGCTACAAAATGTCACAAAATGGATTATTCTTACAATATTTGGCAATGTACCTAAATCAAATCTAAAGAGGACATGGGTTAGATTTCAGACTTGGGGGATCATGTGGTTAAGGCTCTGGGGTGTTGATTAAAGGATCAGGGTTCAAGCCCCAGCACTTATAAGCTGTCACAGGGCACTGTATCATATCTTTCAGGGGCACTGTATCATATCTGCCCCTGCGCTCTGACCCCAACCTCCTCAGTATCTGTATTGTATATATTGTGGTGATAAAGGCTTCCATGCCCCCATTCATTCATTCATTCATGTGTGTGTGTGTTTGTGTGTGTGGTGGATAAAATGACCCTGAATGCTGTTCTGTCTGTCCTCAGGTGTGAGTTCAGCTCGTCGGAGCAGACTCAAGACTGGTTGCGGAGGCTCACAGCAGCTCTACGTCCTCCCGCTCGCCTCGACGAGATCTTCGCCTTTGCGTTCCACACCTGCAGTGCCAGTGTACCTGCCGAACAAGACCTGCATTATGAGATTTGCCACACTGGTACAGGTTACACAACACCTAGCGCTCACACACTCTTACATAATTATGCAGATTTGTAGGACTTTAGACTGATTTCTGTCACCTCTGGTTGTTGTACACACAGAAGGAGTCATTGTTGTTGTTTTTTCCTCATGACCTCCAGGAGAACACGTGAAGAACCGATTCGGGTACGAAGTGTGCAGGATGGGCTTCGACGCCCACAATGCCTGGAGAATCTCTGACATTAACAACAATTACAGGTGACTCTTTATCTGGGAAAGTCCCTATTTCAGCTTTGTATAAATGGAAAATACTTGATACTTGCCTGAGAGATTCTGCATCGTCGAACAACACGACTTTACAAAGGCAAAGTAAATTGCTGTAAAATTTGCGATTATTATTATTAATAACTACAAAGTTTTATTATTCAAACGCATTCAAATATCCACAAGACGTTAATGTTACGCTTATTCACATAAACCGTGTCTTTTTTTCTTTTTTGGAGAAATTAACAATTTCGATTTATTTTGGAATAAAATTGACATTTAGGAAGATGTTGCATTTTCTAACGATAAAGAAAAGACTCCACTTGGATTTATGAAGGAATAATAAACTTTCTATACGTTATATAAGCTCAATATGAAGGATACAACATGTTAGCAATTAGAAACGTATGTAAAATTTAACTACAAACTTTTTGAGGTTAATTTCTCGATTTCTTAGGATTCATCCAAAAGGTTTAAGAAGCTATGATGTCTAAATATCTAAAGATCACGAGAAGCTAAATATTATTTGATCAGTGATGTCATACCAAAGGTCTAACAAAAAGCAATAAACAAAGGTAAAAACCGTAAAAATCCGTATTATTTTTGAATCTATAAATAAGTTTTAAAAAAACCGAGGCATAAGAAATGCATAAAGAATAGACGAATAGTCTCATCGTGACCTCTTCAGATGAAGTCCACCACAACTAGGGAGGTTATAAATGATATTATATATGATTATGATATGTGGCGATTGAGGGACATTTTTGTACATCTTGTATTACATGTGTGTTGAATTTCTCTCTTCAGACTCTGTGCCAGTTATCCTGAGATGATTTTGGTGCCGAGATGGGTGACAGACACGGAGCTAGAGAACGTGGCGGCATTCCGATCCTGGAAGAGAATTCCAGCTGTTGTTTACAGGTGTGTGTGTGTGTGTGTGTGTGTGTGTGTGTGTGTGTCAGTCAGTCAGTTAGTCAGTCAGTCACAGTGCCTGTATTCTGGATCATATTTCATTTTGCTGTAGACATCAGAGCACGGGCGCTGTGATTGGTCGGTGTGGGCAGCCTGAGGTGAGCTGGTGGGGCTGGAGGAATGCAGATGATGAGAACTTGGTGCAGTCCATCGCTAAGGCCTGTGGTATGGACGCTGCAGCTGTTAAACATCTGAGCAACGGTTCCTGTGTCCACAACAGCTCAGGTAAGTGTGGGAGCTGCTTTCTTACCACTCACTTAATCGTTTTGGGTTTAGCAGCACAACGATATTTGTTTGATGTGCGTTAAACTCTGGCTGACGTTATTTTTTGTATGTGTTAGATCCTGACATAACCAATGGCAATGAGGAAGTGGAGTCAGATACCCCGCCTCCTCAAAAGCTACTGATACTGGATGCCAGGTCAT
Source organism: Tachysurus fulvidraco (assembly GCF_022655615.1). Lineage (NCBI taxonomy): Eukaryota > Metazoa > Chordata > Actinopteri > Siluriformes > Bagridae > Tachysurus > Tachysurus fulvidraco. The sequence goes on along the minus strand of NC_062543.1, from coordinate 6,615,559 downwards.
ACGCTGCCGCTGTGGCCAATCGAGCCAAAGGAGGTGGCTGCGAATGCCCAGGTACACACGCCTACTTGTTTTTTGTCTACTTTTATTACTATACCAGAGACCGTATGAGGCAGTTCGCTGGCTGACGTATAAACGGGATAAAGCGTAGCTTAGAATGTCGAGTGTCTTACATAAGTCTTTCCCCATAATAAAAAAAAAACAAAACAAATTGCTCTAGCTGGAAGAAAGCCAGCGTATTAACTTTAACAGACACAGGACACCGCTGTCTCTGTTGTCCCATTTAATCCTGAAACATGATCGACATGTCAGTGTGAAGAAAATGTTACAGAGCGTGTGTTTTAATTGTAATTAGCTACACGGTATTATTTTTGGAAACATACCGAGCTCCATATTTAAAATAAAAATGTAATTTATTTGAAGACAGCACCGTGGCTAATGCTTTTGCTAAACTTGTTGGGTGCTATGTTACACCACTTGAAGCCCTTTTCCCTTATCCAGGGCACTACATAGCACTCTCAGTTCCAGTCATTGTGCAAGGGGAATGTCCTGAGTTCAATCTGTGAGAAGTACAAACTATCAGTGTGTTTGATTTAGCTACTATTAGAGAAGCATCGGTCTGTTGTCGGCCATGTATTGCACTGCACACAATGTACGAGGCGTTAGCGCAGGTTTGTAGGAATCCATGTGGGATTTGTGGCTTAACGTGTATTCTGCTGAACACCGTTACCATAGAAACAGTCAACAAGGTCGGTGACATCAGTGGTGTCATGGGAACACGTAGTAACCTAAAATGACCTTTTTGGTGTTAATAAAGCCAAAGGCTACAGGTTATTTGTCATATTTATCATATTTAGCAGGAATTTCTTGATCCTAATTTGAATCCTATAGCTTGAAGATGAACTACGAGGAATAATCTGATCTGTTTTGTGCAGAGTACTATCCAAACTGTGAGGTGATGTTCATGGGCATGGCTAACATCCACTCCATCAGGAGGAGCTTCCAGTGTCTACGGGCTCTCTGTGCACAAGTGCCCGACCCTACCAAGTGAGCACGCTGCCTCCTACCACTTTAAATCAAAACCACAAGAGACTGAAAGCACTGTTGGACTGTGAGGACAGAATGTAGAATCAAAAGCAAGAATTCGACACGTGAAACATTGTAGGAGTCAATGTTTAAAATTCAAATGCAGTTGAATTTTACTCATCCCTCTTGAGATTTTTCACATTTTGTAGTATAAATAAAATAAGCAAGGTTGCCAGGTTATTTACAAATGTCAAATTTGTGATTGCGTAAGTATTCCAACCCGTTTCCGTGAAATTAGCTGCCATCAGAAGTCTCGCAAATAGTTTAACGGAATCAAGAGTCACATGATTAGAGTAACGCAGTAAACCTGTGAGCAATTAGTGTCACATGACTCTTTAATATAAATACTCCTGTTCCTGGTAAGCTCTAGTGCACGTATCTAAACACACGGCGTCATAAAGAGCAAGGAACCATGCGAGAAAATCTGGGAGAAAGTTCTGGAACGTATCAAGCAGGATTTGGTTACGAAAAAAAAAAATCCCAAACTTTGATCATCCCACTGAGTTCCATTACATTATTAATTAATAAATGGAAAGAATACGGTACAGATGTCCCGTCCACCAGAAGTCAGAGAAGCAACCACATGTAGATTCATGGCATTAAATATTTTTATATTAATTTCAGCTGGGTGAAGATGCAACTTGTGTGCAATTTATTCTTTTATTCTTTCCTACTCATCTGTCTATCTCAGTTGGCTGTCTGCTCTAGAAGGCACTAAATGGCTGCAGCATCTGTCTTTGCTGCTAAAGGCGTCTCTGTTGGTAGTGAACGCGGTGGATCGGGACAGCAGACCCGTCCTGGTGCACTGTTCTGATGGCTGGGATCGCACGCCGCAGATAGTGGCTCTGTCTAAACTGCTGCTGGACCCCTACTACAGAACCATGGAGGTGAGGAGACACACATACACACACACACACCAGCTACGACATGTGGTACGATTTAAACGAACCTGATAACCCTACAGAGAGGTAACACACTGAGTACCTTTAAGAGTCTTTGAAGGCGGGGAAGAATTCCTGGCATGTTTTTCCCATTCACGGTGTGCTGTAACATACTTTTTATATGTCCCTTCTTGCCCAGTTTTATAGTAGTGAAGCTTGTTCTTATTGGCTGAGCAGTTTCTCTTACATGCCTCTATAAACTACTAACCGTTTATATGAAAACATATAAGTTTGATTAATCGCTCATGCTGTAACGAGCAGAAAAGCTACCTGGATGCATATCTTCATCTAAAAATGCTTACTGCCATCATACCAGACAGCACCCTCATGTATGATAAGGTTTCCTTGACCTTGAAAAATACCATGAGATCAGTAAATATATTTCCACAGATAGTATTCTTTCATAAAAAAAACAGCAACTGTGATTCTCTTTCATCATTTCAGGGTTTTCAGGTTTTGGTGGAAACCGAGTGGCTGGATTTCGGTCACAAGTTCGCCGATCGCTGTGGACACGGGGAAAATTCGGAGGACGTGAACGAGCGCTGTCCCGTCTTCCTGCAGTGGCTGGACTGTGTGCACCAGCTGCAGAGGCAGTTTCCATGCTCCTTTCAGTTCAACGAGGCCTTTCTGGTAACAGACGCCACCTACTGTTCCAACTATACATTGCACCTGGCACCATCTCATTCAGAAGCAGTTTATTGACTGAACTTATAAATTTACCAGTGCTCTGTTGCTCTGTGAACATTATTAGATGTAAATGGATGTAGCAGTTGTTAGCTGGCACTTAACTGTCTGTGTGTTACACAGGTGAAGCTGGTGCAGCACACCTACTCATGTCTATTCGGGACATTCCTGTGCAACAGCCGGAAAGAGCGAGAGGAGCGAGGCGTACTAGAGAACACCTGCTCCGTCTGGTCTCTGCTTCAGCCAGCTAACCGAGCCTTCCACAACATCCTGTACTCGCCACACTCCGAGACGGTACTGCTTCTGTTCTCTGTCTAAACCTGTTTCACTCCACATCAGTGGGTTTTATTCTCAGTACGGCTCTGCTCGGTGATTGACGGCAGTCGCGAGATGATTGTAGAGCACTTTAAAATAGCGTTCGGCAAAATTGAGTAGATTAACACTCGCAAAACTGTTGCACAGCTGGCTGTGGGATCGTAGAGGGCAGAATCTCTCATGAAAAGCAAAAAAAAAAATATATATATATATTTCATATCTGTGAAGTCATATTTCCAGACATTACAGCTATAAATCCTCTCACTGTGTCTACTACATCTCCATATTTATAAGCACGTAAACCACGTCATGGTGGCAGTTTGAATAGCAAAAGGATCATGCTGTTCCTCTAACCATCTGTATTTTGTTTGTTTGGCCCGTGTCCTGGCAGGTGCTACACCCGGTGTGCCACGTGAGGAACCTAATGCTGTGGAGTGCAGTCTACCTGCCCAACTCCGCTCCCTCCTTGCTTTGTGACGAGTCGTGTGCTTCTTATTCCACCGCTTCAGCCTCACCCGAGGACACGCCTCCTGGCAGGTAAATGCACCATTAACTCTTCAAACGTTCCTTTTGGTTTTCACTGCACTGATAGAACAGATTCTACTTAAAACTGTGTCATAGAAGGTTTCCTGCTTTCGACGTTATTAAAGAAACAGGACGAACACAAGCTGTCCGTTCCATCACTACATAATCACTGTACCTAACATTTAACGTCGGCATCGAAGAAAATACTCGTTTTTCTTGGTCGCTACTTTTAGTCGATGCATTTTGCCAGGTTCATCTGCGTTTGGAGTTTATTTACATTTAAGGTCGATTATCACCACATAATAAGACACTCGTCACGCATTGTGGTTTATTCAACATCCCACTGTCTTTTGTTATCTTTTATGAAATCTGTGCTCCACCCACTGCTTGCTTTACAGACGCTGGACTCAGGTTTATTAGAAAAATCCCTCATGCCTGCGGTTTAGACAGAAGGGCATTATGTAGTGTCCACCTGGTGCTATTTTAGGAAATATTGCTATGTGAAGTTCCGCAATTTTTCAGATGAAATGAGGCAGTCAGACATATTTGGCTTGTGGGCTTTGAGCTGAACACCCATGTAATATCTCATGTTTATTTTAATAGCCATGGAACTACAAGAAATGGCTTAGGAACATTTCTATTTTTAAACTCGTCCCTGTCTTCCTGTTGTCCCTGGCAGTTCTCGGACTAGATAACTGCTCCTATATTAGTTACTGTTTTAGATCAGTACTAGCTATTTGTCAGAAACAGACCCGAATGCGATCGTAGTGTCCGAATCTCATGTTCGTTGCCAGTAGCTAAACCTGTCAGTACAGATATAGAGGATGGTGTCGATCCCAGGAACACCGTGTACGTGTGTGTGAGTTGCTTCGAATCAGGTTCAAAAAGAATTACTAATCATCAGAGTCAGCCATCCTGCTGTATTTCCATGCAGCTGACTTGTTATGTCTAGGATATGCAAAAACCTGTCTATAAATAAACCCAACAGATCAGTTTCTTTCCTACAGACTGCCAAAGACTCGTTCCTACGACCACCTGCTGACAGCTTGTGAAGGAACGAATCTATCAGCTTCGAACCGTCGCTGCAGCGATCCCAACCTCAACGAGACGTGGCAGGAGCACCTTCGGTCAGAGGCGCGAACAGCAGAGACGCAACCCAAGGAGAACATCGAGGAGGCAGAGTGTTGTAATACACATCATCCTGAAATGACTGGCTTGGACACACAGCTTCCAAATGATGGATTAGTCAACGGGGTGGAGCATTCGGACTCGAAAATAGAAAACGGGATTATTTCTGTAAACCAGGGTGGGGAAGTCTCACCAGTTGTTAACACAGCCTGTCTAAATGAGCTGTCCAACGAGGTGCCTGAACAGAACGGTGAGGATTCAGCATGTGACGAAGTGCTAAGACTTTCTCCGAGGGAATCAGTTGCCTCTTCGACGCCTCACCCTGGTCACGGCACGAACAGCCAGGAATGTTTCACTCCTGAAGAGCCTCTCTGTTTAGCTAATAACCTAAAATATCACCCCGCTTCTCCACATGAAGAATCTACAGAACCATTTAACATGCCCTGCTCACTCCATTCACCTTCACAGTCTCTCTCCCCAAAGCTGATTAGTGACAGTTATGTGTGCAACAGCGAAGATCTTCGCATTAACGGCTCCGTTTCACAGAGATCCCTGAGCCGCCAAACGTCCGTAGCAAGTGCCGGGTCTCTACAGCTGGGCTGTTCTGGGCGAACGCCGGCTCAGAACTCTCACCTGGGCGAGGACGGGCTCAGCATGCACAGGGACGCCGTACAGGTGCGGCTCAGGCAGATGGAGGCCGGACATCAGCTGCAGGTGGAGACGCTGAAAAGGCAGGTGCAGGCGCTGTGGAACCAGCTGCACGTCAGTGGAGAACTGGTGAGACACACACACTTACACTCTCACACACACACACACTCACACACACAACATGAGACACACACACACAACATGAGACACACACACACACACACAACATGAGACACACACACACACACACACACACTCACACACACAACATGAGACACTCACACACACACACACACACTCACACACACACACACACACTCACACACACACAACATGAGACACACACACACACAACATGAGACACACACACACACACACACTCTCACACACACATGAGACACACACGCACACACGCACTCAGTCTCTCATCTCTACTACACCTTCATCAAAGCATTACAGTTAGAGTCCGTCATCCACGTAGCACATATGAGATGATGCCTGACGCAAGAATCCACACCTTTCCCCGTGTGCCTGCTTTTGTAATAGAAATAGAAGCTGCTGGTTGTTGCAAATGTTATTAAACATTTACATTACATATTTTCATGAAACGTGCTTGTAAATTGAGGAATCGCGTATGTTTGGTACGAGTCTCTAAATATGCTTATTTCTAGAGTTTAACCTCCTAAATATGACCCAAATCATGCTCCTGTCAGTTATCTTTAATCATTTAATGTCAGTTATCTTTATACATCACCCTTAAAAATAAATAAATGGTTGACATAAAAATAGAGTACAGTATCGCCCAATAGCTATCTACCACACTAGCACATTTACACTGCAGTATACTGTTACCCCGCTGTTTTCACAGTAAAGTAAGTCCAAGTAACGAACGAGACTGTAAATTTCATGACTAGCGTTTCTTTGTCATCGTCAGGAAGGTAAACTAGTTAAACTTCATATGTCATAGAAGTCATATAACGAAGGTACAACACATAATGAGATATAATAGGTTGTAAAAATGTGTGCTGTGCACGTTAAAAAAGTTTTCTTACCGATTTTACACTTAAAAACTTAACCTTGTAAACTACTTCAAAAAATTAAACAAACTCTTCTGCAAGGTTTTTCGAGGATCTGTGAAGATCTGTGAAAAAATCGCGGATGCAAATTAATTAGGTTCAATGAAAATTTTGCGAATGCACGAGTTATTAGTGTAATGCACCGTGTCAGGATCAGAACTACTGTGTCACAAGGAGCTGGTTGAGGTGTCAGATTGTCCTCAGGACATTTAATGCTTTACTTTTTCTGTTCTCAGTCGGGACAGAAGGAATAAGTGTGTGACACGCCGTTAGAAGAAAACCATCAACAATAGAGTGGTTTAATGCAGTCATTTTCTAACAAAGGTCCATAAGTGTATTAAAGATTAACATGTTTTCAACTAAAGATACTTTCCTTTCCCCCCCCAGAAATCTTGAGCATCAACAGATACTAAGCTCATATAGTTTTCTTCAAAAACACCAAACTTTAGGCCATCCTTAAAAATATTTTGGTTTGCAGTAACAGTAAAAAACAAAACAAAAAAAAGGACAGTAGGTAGGTCTATTTTTTTTTTCTCAAGTTTCAATGTAAAAAAAAAGTTTTGGTGATGGTGATTACGTAGGTATGACTTTAAACAGATTAGCATATCGTGACGTCACTGACTGGGTCTTCAACCCGTGCCTTCGGGCGCATCACCGCAAACCTTATTTTGATGCTGGACAGTTTTTTCCAGAACTTCGTGCCAAGTTAAAGCTGTGTCGAGCTGTTTTAATGCATTTTTTTTAGATGTATTATGGTGCCCAAACTTGTTAATATTATTTTATTGTTTTGTATTAGTTGTTTGAAGAGTAAAAAAACAAAAAGGTCGGTCTTAACGCAAATTTACAACCGGCAAGTCGGTCGGACTTAAAGCAACAAAAAAAAAAGATTGAGTCGGTACTAAATTGACAGCGTCAGTCCGGTTACTGCAAACAAGAATATTTTTAAGGATGGCCTTAATGTTGCTTTTTCTTTTTTTTTTTTTTTACAAATATAACTGAAGCAACACACACAAATCAATTGTATTGTAAATATGATGCGTTTAATACATTTTAAAGTATAAATACAAATCAATTCAATCCTAAAAGTAAAAAAAAAAAAAAAACCTCGTCTCTTCTTCTACTTTATTTAAACATTTCCATTTCGTTTTGTGTAGAAACGACAGCGTGAACGTTGATATAAAGGTTATATTGAGTAGGATAACACAGAGCTGTGAGAAGATCTAAACCTTTACGCCCGTATGCTTGTATCATGAGTGAGAAAACGGCTTTCCTGTCCTTTTCTTACTTCAGTAAAACATGACAATCTTCAGACGTGTGCGACAGATACAATAAGAAAAGCAATAACATGAAATTTTGTCTAGACTCCGGTGCCGGACGGGGAGAATAACGTAGAGGCCGTGCATCTGTCTCGCTGCGGCACCGAGCTATTCCCCGAGAGCAGCTGGGAGAATGAGGATCAGCACGACAAACAGGTAAGAGAGCGAGTGACCAGTGAGAGGAGGAGTGTGATTAGAGTTAGATACCGAACTACAAATTGCAGATGTAGTGCTGTGTATCGATAAATAAAACCGAGATCCACATAAACACCGTCTGAATCATCAGGTACACCTGCGCATTCATCGATTAATCAGCCAATCAGGGCAGCAGAATAGTCCAAATATCATCCAGGTCAAGAGTGTCTGATCTGAGACACTGATTTTGGCATAGATTTTGGTTCTCCTGGACATTTCATACACAACAGTCTTAAGAGGTACTTTACCTGGATTAGATAACTTGTACAGGTGTTCCTAATAAAGTGGACAGTAAGGGTGTGTAAATAGAGATTTTTGTTTCATCAAAAAACGGGCAGTAATTTCATTCTTTACCTGACCTTTATGTTGAGGTGTGTGTGTGTGTGTGTGTGTGTGTGTGTGTGTGTGTGTAATAGAGACGATGACTGTGCTGCTTGTGTTTTTTAGGTCTCTCGCTGGTATTCCGAACACCTTCCGACACACTGCTACAGATGCGAGAGCAAGTTCTGGCTAGCTGCTAGAAAACAGCAGTGCAGGTGAAGACACTGTCTAATCTCACTGGAGGACATGTTCTCTGTTTGTCTTTTACATGTTACACCTCACAACACGCTCACAGAGTTTGCTAATCCTGGTCGTGCTAAAGAAAAAGTGTTTTTCAGTCTAATCTCTATCCACCACTTGTCTCAAGTATGTGAGATTACTACAGACAGAAATGTCAACGTTTTCCTGTAGATAGTAAGAAAAGAAAAAAAAAACAGACCTTGAAAATGAAACTCGCTCAATCGACGGAAACATGTCATTTCTTGTCTGTGGTAAAAACACACACATGCTACAGCTGATGTGGGCAGTGATGAAGTCTTTCCTTTAAATGTTCACCTGGAGTGTTGTGTAGAGTTGTGTAGAGTAGCGAAGTCACGGATGATGAACAAAGGTGGGGTCTTCAGGTAGTTAGGGCTTCTGCTGTCCTCTCAGTCTCTCTCTCTTTCGTTGTGACTTTTCATCCTGTCCTCTGTCTCCCCCCCTTCTCTCCCTACAGTGCCAGAGAACCTGTTGAGGAAGCCTGGTGAGATTCCTCTTCCCCTCTTATTTCACGCATGCACTGTGTTTTTTTCCATCCATCCATCTGTCTGTCTGTCTGTCTGTCTCTCTATCTCTCTCTCTTCCATTCCTACACCACAGCAGAACTATATAAATGTCTCTGTAATATAGACATATTTAGTGGTCATATTTATTGTTCTCATCCACCAGTGATAACAGAGGTGCCAACATTGCTAACAAGAAAACACTAGGAGGTTGTGTGTGTGTGTGTGTGTGTGTGTGTGTGTGTGTGTGTGTGTGTGTGTGTGTGTGTGTGTGTGTGTGTGTGTGTGTGTGTGTGTGCGCGCGTGCGCACGACATGCTGTATGTATGTCTGCATGAGATTTCCTCTTTCAAGCCACCTTTCCAGTGCACACGACATACGGAAACGACTGTCGGATTTCGCCCCTAGTGACAGTCGCGCGGTGTGCAATATGATCGTGTAGACGTCAACATGGGAGAGAAGCGAATTCTCGCGGTCTCGGAAAACCCAATAATATATAATACATCTCTAGAATCATACAGCGATGTTAACAGAAAAAAATGAAGCATGGAAGCGAGTTGCCGAGATTGTCGGTCTTTCAGGTGTGTTGTGTTTGCAAAATGTGCTAAATGTTTGCAAACTTAATGAGCATCTAGCCTAGTATTTCCATGCAGTTACATTATTCCCGCATTTTACAGTATATGAATTACAGTATTAAGAGGTTTAAGCAAAATAAAAATGCACATTTTAAAAACAATGAACGTTTTAAAAATGTTTGTTTACATTAATTTTATAAGTTTAATGATCACACGTACGTTTAGCAGCATTTATCCTGGTGAATGAATGAATGAAGGAGTAAATGCAAACAATACAACAAAAAATCCAGAAAGACCATGAAAAAGTTTTGAGGAAACATGGACACAACATAAAAAATAATACAGTATAAATATTAATCATTTATTACTTTTTTAATCAATAACAAGGTATTAAAAAAAGATTGTTTTTGATGAAGTTTAAAAATGACTAAAGTTAAGAATTATTGAAAAGTATTAATATTATCACCTCGCGCAGACAAACCTGATTGGACAACATTGGAACATCACATCACATTTCCTATGGAGCGACTCTCCATAGGAAACGAATGACTTCCAGTTTATCAGCCGCCGTGTGCAGTGGAAAGGCTTCAGATGTGCACCAAGCAACAGTAAAACATAGACTGGTGTGATCCCTAGTTATAATATTCTAATAAAATTTATAAGCAGCAGCTCATTTTTTTGCAATAAAAATACAGAGGCTCAGCAATTCAGTGGTGTCAAATGATTTACAGCAACGTTTTAGTTTCAAGTGCTATCAAGTGGGATAGGGGGAAAACTACCCAATAGGAGTTTAATAGATTAATAACATAACCCTTAAACACGTTCATTTATTAGTATTCACATTCTATTAGTATTCAAATTTCCTAATTATGGTTGCAGGTTCTATAAATACAATGCGGTGCATAAATAGTCGCCCCAAATTTTTGTAGTGAACTTAATTGTGGTGTTATGTATTAGAGTGTGTGTGTGTGTGTGTGTGTGTGTGTGTGTGTATGTATGTAGCCCTGAGTTTATGGTGTTTATTGCTCTATTTTTGCCCCAAGGGTGATTTTTTAATTCACGTTTAGAAACATGAGCCTGCCTGTATGTGAATGTGAAAGCATCTGCTACAAGATGCAAACCAGATTCTGCAGGCTTTGAATCATGTTTGTTAAAGTTGCCCCCTCACCATAGCACGGAGGCAAAAACATACAACTATAGTGTCATGTTGGCACCACTGTCACTGTCTAGACAAACATTACTTTAAATGAGTAAAAACATATCAGAAAACTGAAGGTTTGTAGAAATCTAAAACTAGCAAGCAATAAGCTGCTGGTTTGGTTATGTTGAGTTTAACAGACTAATGTTCTGCCCCCTTATTGTCGCCCCTTTAGGAATTGCGGGAACGTGTTTTGCGCCAGCTGCTGTGACCACAAAGCGACGAATCAGCCGTTATATGAACCTAACCGCGTGTGCCAGGCCTGTTATGGGCACCTCCGCCCATCAGCTGTGCCCCCTGTGCTGCCTCCTGCTGACCTGGAGCTGGAGAAACCCATCACAGCCAGTTCCAACTGAACAGAACCCTTTACATGCTGATCAACGACTCAGTTATCCTCTAGGAATCTTAATCAGCATCGTGTGAGAAGTTCAGATTAGATTAGTACAATTTCCAACGCTAAAGACGACAGAGGTTTAAATCCCAAAAACTAAGGCGTCAGATAATGAACATAATTTATTATTAACGTTAGAAGCGGTCGTCTCTCCGCCATGTGGATTCTAGATTAATGTTAAGCTGTGCAAAAAACCCCCTCACAGGCTTTTATATATGCAGTACATCATATAAAGCCATGTGGAATCCTAGAGAATGACTCTGTGCTCATGTGAATAGCAGATGTGTGTATATAATGCCATGTACAGTCCAAAAAGAGCACAGTGTATATGCTGAAATTAAAATAATTCAATCTGAGTAATGAAGCACTTTTGACGCCTTTTTGGAATTTTTATTTTATTTTGTTTTGCTGGACTGCTGGATGAACTGAATACACAGCAAACCTGAGACGAACAGGAACAGATGATGCCTTTGGCTTACTGATAAATGTCTCATATATTGTCACGTTTATCCGCTGCCGATAGAAAACAGGATTGTGTGTGTGTGTACTGGTAAAAGCTTCCTCCTCTATCTCTCTCTCTCTCTCTCTCTCTCTCTCCCTGTACTGCTGCTGCTGCTTTTGGAGTCTTTGAAGCTCTGAAACATATAAGTGAATAAAATAAAAGCACAACACACTGCCAAGCCAAACTTTACAGGCTCTAAAGGTGTTTTAATCAGGCTTGAAAAGAAAAGCCAGGATAATCAAGTTCAGTGGACATCAATCACACTGTGAGCAAACTGGATTCCTATTTGGGGGTGGAGAAGAACATCATATTCTGCATAAGTATTCACCCCCTTGAACTAAAGGTCTTCACGGGTCCACTTAGATCCGGAGACCCGAGCAAGTTCGGGTCTAAAAGTTTCACGTGTACCTCGGACACGGGTCGGGTCTAATAATAGCGGCCTCGGGTAATTTAAAATGTGTTTTTACCGAACGGACCCGAGAAGACCCGAACTACTGTATCTCGCGTGTGTGCATTGACTCGAGATTGTGCCAGTCACACGCGACATCGTGTGACTGGCAGTAAGCTAATTTTTGTTGAAACAGACCTGTTAATCAATTTAGAATCCACTCTGTAGCGGTTACTTTAGTTTAGAGTTATGCAACATTCGGGTCCAGTCGGGTTAAAAAAAAGCCGTCGGGTCAGACTCGGGTCTAATTTTTTCGGGTTTGTCTCGGGTCGGGTCTTTATTAAAAAAATTAATAAACTATGCACATCGGGTTCAGGTAAAAAGTGCTTTGGGTCACTTCGGGACTTCGAGAAGACCTCTACCTTGAACCTAGACTTAATTGGGCTTATGTCATGAATCCATATAGTGTGTAATAGCACATAATATAAATGACGAGGGGGCACAAACAGTAGCCATTAGAAGTCACAATTACTTCAGTAGCTTTAAATTGTTTGAACGTCTGTAGAAAAGAATTCACTGAAAGGTCCGAGGCAGTAACTTTTGCTTTGTGACCGCTTTATCGAGGTGAGGTTTCACCTGTATATTTATAAGCTGTGGTCTTAAAGCCCAAGTGGGAACGACTGTGGTGTCTCTGGATAAAAAGGATGAAGAGCTTCTAGACTGATGTTCACCATGTTGTTTTCTTATTCTTCTTTAGCTGTCTTTACCACCCAATATAAGCCATGTTTTTCGGCTGGGATTTTCTGTTAGTAACGTTCAGACTATTCAGAACAGAAATGAAAGACAAGACACCCCAAAGAAAGATAATTTCTTTTAATAGTTAGTAGTATACTTAATGCTTTTGACATAAAAAAAGAGAAAAGAAAGTAATAACTACAAGGAAAGCTACTTGTCAGCAGTTGTTGGACATCAGCGTTAAGAGCACGATGGAGGAAGTGCATCAAGTAACAAGGAAAGGAAACAAGAGGCCGTAACGGAACACGTGGGTTCTGGTTTTGTTCCTCACAATTTACATGCTACAGAGTGACACGGCACGGTACGAATGGCTATCCTGGTGACTCGGTGCTGCACTGCTGGAACTGTATACTGAGAAGTCACTATGGATAGCTGATCCGTCAGTATAGCGTTCGATCTGAAGGAAATAATATTCTCTGCTTATATTTCTGCTATTCATTCATTCATATCCTGAGGGTCAAAGATCATGCTGGTTCAAGTAATAAACCAGGACCTTCCTATATATATATATATTTATACACACACACACAGAGAGAGAAGTATGTATACGTATAGACAATTTTGTGTGTGTGTGTGTGTGTGTGTGAATATATATATAAATATATAAACGTGCGGCTTTAACAGACCGCCTTCACTCGTCACGTTTTTCTGTGCCGTAAAAAAAACAGACATTGTCACAATGCTTTATAATTGTCTTCTAGTGCTCTGAGAAACAACAGTTAAACGCTATAGATACATATCTTACATCTTTAAATGGAGCTGATCGGGCAGCAAAATGTTAGAAAAAAACAAACAAACAAACAAACAAAAAACCACGGAGCCTCGAGGTGTGAACTTGCTTCGACGAGATGATCACGTACACCAGTAAAACGGACCCAAGCTAAATGTTCCACTTTGAAGCATACGCATGGACGTCATACACGGGCCACGTGGTTTGGACATTCAAGAGGAATTGTTTACAAATGAGCTTCTCACTTTTTTTCTTAACAAAAATAGACATGGCTTAACCAGCCTTAGTATTCCCTTTAAAAAAAAAACTGCTTATTTACAAGTGTCACATGACATCCTGAAGTGTTACAAAGTTCCTGTTCCTTCAACAGAGACAGTAGACAGTATAGTGTGGGGAGAGAGGAGACAAAGACCGACAGACATTAAAGCGTGTGCAGAGCCTGCTATCCAAAAAGCATCACGGCGTTAAGGCGATGCTCGTTCCAACGCCGCGCAACCATCTTTGTGCCGTGGTGCTTTCAGGCTCAGGAAAAACAAAAGGGACAGAAAAAAGAAACAACAGATTGAACAGAACAGTAAAGGGTCATGTGTGTCATATTCCTCCATTTGTATATTTCTGACAATCGACATGGATTTATTTTTATATTCCACATCAAGGTAGGAAAAAATACTCATGTGACCAAGCAACCCCTCCGAGGACGTTTAGAAATGTTAGTATCACTACACACTGCTATCCAGGTGGGTGTCAGTAATATTAATCTTACGTAAGGCGTGTAACAGTGAGAGATTGTGCTGTGTCAGCGTTACTGTGCAGGGGTTTCACACGCCGCCTTGGTTTTCTCCCACGGGGCAAGTTGACTGTGTCACATGACTTACGACAATCTTCTTTTTGGTAAGATGTGATAAAACGATGGGCTGTGTTCCTCTTTTCAGCCTCACTTAGACCGATGACTGATCCCACACCTGCACACACACACACACACACACACACACACACACACACACACACACACACACACACACACACACACACACACACACACACACACACACACACACACACAAGCATGGAAATACTGATGGAGAAAGTGCACAAAAAAATACCTTTAAAAAAAATTATATACAGTATTTACAATAAACAAATGTCATTTGGATCTAGTTTAGGCGATTTTGCATATATAGAGTACAGTAATACCACGAGATACGAGTTTAATTCGTTCCGTGACCTTGCTCGTATCTCAAATTGCTCGTATCTCAAAGCAATTTTCCCCATTTAAATGAATTGAAATCCCATTAATCCGTTCCAGCTGGCAAAATTTCACTCCAGTTGTTTTGTTTGTGTTTTGAATATGGAAAATGTTCAGTACCTGTATTTATAAATGACAAATATTGTATAAAAAGATACAGTAATAAAAGAGAATGTTAAAAAAATAAACTGGTTTTACTTTACGGAAGATGCGTACGGAGGTTGAGGGAGGAGTAAACAGGAGGAGGACGTAGGAGGAATTTTGTCTGCTGTACACTCAATGCTACTTTACACTTAAATGGAACTTAACTAAACTTCACTAAAATTAACGAACTTAACTAAACTTCTGTCAGGACCACTTTGTCAAATGAGAATTTATTAGTTGATATGCATAGTTAGTGTTGGTGGTATGGTTCTGTTCTGGGCAGGAATCCAGAAATCCTAGAAAATAGAATAGGACACCCCCCCACCCCCCCTAACAGAACCACTAATCATGCATAGTTTTTTTTTGGAAAATAATAAATGAATGAATGAATGAATAAATAAATAAAAAGGGGGGGGGGGTATGTGGAGATTTATGACGTAAACTGGTACAACGAACACGGGTTCTGGCATGGTGGAGTCGGGGTGTGAGGAGGGAGTTTAAATCGCAGCAGCAGCGACGTGCTAGAAAGCGGCTCAGTGAATGGGAATTTTTATCGGCCGTCGTTTGTCGTGTGCAGTGGAAAGGCGGCTTTAACCGAGTGAGACGCGGGAAGCTGAGGCGTGGGAAACAGACCACACGTGGTTGTGGAGGATCTTTGTTTCGGCGGCGGCAGCTCGGATGCTCATATCTCAAAAAATTGTTGTATCTCAAGGCAAAAATTTGGTCGCATCACAGCTCGTATCTAAAAAAAATCTGTATTTCAAAGCACTCGTATCTGGTATCACTGTATTAATCTGATATAGTGTATTTTATCAGGCTTCTTTTCCTTTCACCTTGTATGGGGTCACTGGGATTCGGTGATTCACTGAGTTTCATTATCCAGAAAAACAAAACAACAGGAGGACAAGCTCACACGTTATAAATATTCATACGCTTTGACCCCAAATCCCAATAATTTATTAATAATTATTCATTATTAATGTTCCACTGCAAAGAACAAACATTTCCGTGATTCATTTTAAAAAGTGAAAAACTACAAAAGTCTGCCATTAGCCGTCTAATATTTCAGTCAAAATAACAACAAACAAAAGGATCTTATATTAAATATGATTGCGTTTAGTATTTTGTGCATCAGGTCTGGTTGGTGGTACCTTGTTGACGCCGTTGATTGGTGTGCGGGACGAGCCTGTGTGCAGTCTCTCAAATGCACGACCAGGTGATCTTTCCCTCCGCAGCTCCATCACTCGGGCAGGTGAACGCTCCATCCGGGTATCCATGCCCCTGTCCACAAGACGGCCCGGGGACTTCTCCCTTTCCAGTGGTGCGGAGGGAGACGCGTCCCTGCGAAACTCGGTCCGAGCTTCACGGTACCGGCGTGGTGTGGCCACCTGCTGCATGCTGTCCTGAGATCCGGGGCCCGAAGCCAGGCGCTTGGAGATGTGCTCGTTGTAGGAGGGTGGGCCGCGTTTGTTCGGGCTGCTGAGGCAATAAAGATGTAAACGTGTGGTTAATATTCTCAGTCAAACTCATAAAAGGGCTTCAGCAGTTCACAGAGTGTTTTTAAAATTGAGTGATAAAAAAAAAAACTCCTGCAAACCAGGTTTCTCTCATTCAGGAATCCATAAGACTCAAAGTCTATGTCACTATAAGTATCACAGAAGCCTGTGAAAATAAACCATCAGCCAAACCAAATTCTGTACCTCTCTATATATACACACCAGTCATGTTGAAGCAACACAATACAAAGGATCGTACATATACAAGAGCTGAGGTTTTAAATTAGTAGGAAAAAACTCTAAAACGTGATCTCAGTGACTGACTAGATTGACACCAGTGCTTGATGAGCTGGAAATGTCCGATCTGATCTGGTTTTCGGTGTCTAGAACGATAGAAGGGATTACAATAAAATAAATAAAAAAAACATCCAGTGTGCAGTAGATCTAAGAGTGAAAACGCCTTGTTGATGAGAGAGAGGTCAGAGGAGACGAACAGAAAAGCATCTCAGTATGTAGAACATGTCAAACCTTCATGCGGACAGGCTACAACATGGTACGAGAACAACACGTCAGGGTCCAGTCCTGTCAGCCAGCAACAGGAATCTGAAGCTATTTTGGGCATACAGTTAAAGATTTGCCATCTTTAACAGTGACACATCATAGGTTACATGTCTGTTTTAATAGACTCAAATGCATACTGACATCACTGACAACACATACAAGCAGAGAAGTGTGCTAGTGAAGGAAATCATATTCTCACCATAAACAACCACTAGAACGTGTTTCCCGACTTCCCATAATCCACCTGTGTATTGATCAAAGTGAGATAATTGGGATAAAATCCTGATGATCCCTTACCCCGTCACTGATGATCAAACCATCTTCAGAGCTGCGCTGCTGTCTTACGACTTGAGATGAATGATGGTTAATTAAACAAAGCATTTTCACCATGAGCATCCGTTCAAACTGATGTGTGTGCACAGGAAACGTGCAACAGACACAAGTACCCACAGGTGGCAGTACTGATATGAGAGAGTCCAAAAATTGGCCTGAAAATGCTTTCTTTATTCATATTACATCATATTTTCACATTGACATAAAAATATATAGAAAAGAGCAACAGCTTCCTTACGCTTTGGAGCAAATAAAAAAAGCGCTCTTCCTCCTGTAAAGAACAGGATGAACTGTGAGTGTCACACGTAAGCCACATCATACATCACGCACCCCAAACCTCCATCAACACTAACACATCACCAAGAGACGCAGACCGAGTGATGTGTTAGTAGAAGCACAAACCATTTAATCTCTTAGACCTGATAATCTTTTTAATACACAGTCTGCGTGCGAGTAAAAATCTTCAGCAATATGATTGAGAAAATTGTCTGCTTTCAATCTTTTATACCAAGTAGTTTCATTCCAATTTGTAGCTGGAATGGAAATGGAACGATATTTATGCTTGCAGCAATTAACCTACAATCTCTGAGGTCCAAAGATTACATCTAACCTCTATGGTGGCCGTTTGCATCATCTTTGCAGAGCTGTGTTTTGTGGAAACAGGATTGTTTTCATGGCGGTCGTGCAAAGCACTTGCTCATGCGGTTGCCATGGTGACAGAATGACACCATTTCCAAGCCCCTGATGTGACCAGTCCTGAAACTAACCTGGAGTTACCTAGAATTAAAAGGTACTCACTATCAACCCTAGTCCATTTATCTACAGGCTTCACTAATATGCTACAACTACAACAAGCTGGTAGAGCTAGTCAAGTTCCCCCGA
This sequence comes from Tachysurus fulvidraco, assembly GCF_022655615.1. Taxonomy (NCBI): domain Eukaryota; kingdom Metazoa; phylum Chordata; class Actinopteri; order Siluriformes; family Bagridae; genus Tachysurus; species Tachysurus fulvidraco. Next base: position 6,597,326 of record NC_062543.1, on the reverse strand, counting down.
AGTGTGCGTGTGTGTGTGTGTGTGTGTGTGTATATGCTCTGACAGCAGCTGACCTGCGGGTGGAGCCGTTTCTCTGAGGCTCAGAGGCGGAGCTCTCCTGCACCAGGTTGCCCTTGCAGCAAATGACCCTCAGCTTGTTCTGGTAAGAAGAGGCCAGGTACACAGCGCCGGATGAGATGGCAGGACCAAGGTACCGTGGGCTAGGGATGTCCAGGTGAGCGTAGGCATGAGGCCTGTTCACACACATTCACACAAACAGTTTGTAATTTTAGCACTATAAAGTTATAACAAGTACGTTAAGGCATAATTACTATTATATAATGTGCAGAATATAAGGATATAATCTGTAGTCCTACCCCAGTGCAGAGTGGCTCTGAACCTCAATCACGTCGAGAGAGTTGAAGTAAGTGACGAACAAGTACGGCTCTCTGTAGGCTGCAATGGGGCAGAATATTAACATGGTACCGCTGATGTCCACTGCTGTAAATGGAAAACTACTGATAGGAATAAGGAAACACCCTGACGCACAGACTTACCGAAGGACAGGGGAAGTCTACTCCATTTGATATCCTCGCTGCGACTCCTGCGGCCATACGCATCCACAAAAACTCCAAACTCTGCCAAGGTGAATGACGCAGAGAAGGTTACACGGCACATGTCACTGTTTAGGGAAGTTCATTAACTACTCTTGCAGGTGTACAAGCACAACTGGTGATTTATAAAGACACAATAACATGTGATTCTCACAAAGGGCAGAACTCAATAAGACCTCTGTGTACCGTGGAAGCAGAGCAGGTACTCGTCCTTCTGTGGCGCGCAGGACACCTGAATGATGGAAATGGGGAAGCTGTGCGAGGAGGCTGCGAACACGGCCGAGGCCAGCGTCACGTCGTTCTTATCCAGGAACTCTGCAGAATAAAAATTCAAACGCAGACACACACCTTGATCGAACCTGCATTACACGCTCCATTAAACCAGGAGCCAGGTGAGAATCTGGATGTGCGAGTGAGTGAGTGTGTGAGTCGTACCCTCCAGCACATACTGCTTCATCTCGATCTCGTAGAACTTGTTTGTGCCGATGATGATGCTGTAACCTGTGAAGTGGATGCAGCTGCAGGGCTCGGAGGTCTCAATCTCCTGAGAGAGGGAGAGGGAGAGAGGGAGGGAGAGGGAGAAATCAAGGACAGACAGAAAGATAGTAAAAAATAGACAGCAAGAGAGTGAGAGAAGGACACAAAGAAAGACAGAAATAAGTCAAACAGAGAAAGTAAGATGTTGAACAGACAGACAGATAGACAAAGATAGATACATAGAAGTGTCAGAGTATAATAACTTGCTGCAGAGGAAGTGATGATGAAGTGATGTGTTGTAGCAGCATGTGAATAGTGCTGAAACTGCAGACTCACCTTCCTGATGCAGAACTTGCTGAGGCTTTCATTGTAGCGCAGGATAGTGATCTTATTGGGCATTGCAGCACAGATACACATCCCATTCTCAATCTGCACAACACACACACACACACACACACACGCATGAAATAGTCAGTGGAACAATGACAGCCCTTGCAACACACAAGAGCTGGTTTAGCTGCAGCACGCGATTTCAGAGAACCCTCAGCGAGGTTTGGAGCATTATTATTCGTTCCGACGGACACCTAAAGATCACAATACCTGTACTAACACTAAAATTGTGTTCATCTCTAATTGCAAATTATAAAGTATGTTTTTCTGTGCCCTCATAAGTCATTAGGCTCGTACAAAGAAGGAGTCATTACCAGTGGAAATAATTTCTTCATGTTTCTCTGTCAAATCCTAACATCTGCCTTTAGACTTTTGCCATGAGGGAGTTTCTATGAAATAAAATATCTGATTCATAACGAAGGGAAAGGTGAGAAGCTTTGTGATCATCACCCATATGTCACAGATGTGATGTCAGAGTATTCCTTGATCGATATTCCTTGATATGTGATATATATGTATAATTCAAGCCTGAGTCCACACCTTGCCAGAGGCAAAGAGATGACATCCCTTCACTGCCTCAAAGATATAAGGACAGAGTTCAGGCTGAGCAGGCAGGTGAGACTGAGACAGAGACTGCTTGACTCTTTTAATCTCCACCAGGCACAGAGCTCGCTCCTCTCCTGCACAATACACACACAGAAAAAAAAAATGTGGTGAGCATTTTCTTACCAATAAAATCCCCATGTGTGTATTAATTACAGTAAGTAATTAATATATTATATTATCCTGTGATTTGTTTTCTTTCACAGCACTTCTCCAATCAGTAACACAAATCAACACCTTCTGCCAATCAAAATAGAGAATATAACAGCATTATGACACAAGAATGGTTTAGTGATTATATTTGTGTGGACTGACCTGTGATCATGAGCAATTTGTCGAGCTCTTTGAGAATCTGGATTTGGAAGACGGAAGTCAGGCCCGGGATGTGAGTCAGAGAGTTCTTTATCACATTCAGGGCGTACAGTCCCTCTTCTGAACCCACCATTACGATCTGAAAACAGAAGATCGCCAGGTCTGACATTTACACAGTGCATTAACCAACTACACGGCATCGTTTACAGAGTTAAGCCAAGGTCAGGCATGCATGCATTTTGTTGCAGAAGGTTCGTAGGTGCCAATATTTATGGATCGGTCCAATCCGAACAGCTGGTGGAAGATCAATCAAATACCTGATCGGTCAGTGGTAAAGTACAGTTGATATCCAAGCGGTCATCACCCTCCAGCTTCAACAAGGAATTCCCCAACAGTTTCTGAAAGTGAATCAAAAATGGAGATCAAAATAAAAACTATTCTTCATTGGAAACTATGACAGGAAGAAGACACACAGCTTCACACACACACAGCTTCACACACACACACACACAGCTTCACACACACATCAAATACCAGCATGACACCAGAGGGGTATTTGCTTATAAGCCAGCAGGGCTAAAGCAATAAGCAGATCTGTCCCCCGTGACCCATACAAAGGGGAAAGATGGCAGCAATCATGGGATGAAGGTGCAACCAAAATACTTGCATACATGCTCGCAGACCTAGCAAATAGACACGAACAAGAATCATGCAGAGCTACAAACTAATACACACACAATGTTTTTCTCCCCACAGGTGTCAAACTCAAACACTGCGGGTCGAAAAATAACAGGGAAACAGTTGACACACTAACCAGCGTTAGTATAAGTTTAAAATAATAACGACAGACGGCGAGTCCTGGGATGCTGAGTAAGTTCGCTTGTAGCAGAAGCCGATGTCATTTCTTTATAAAGAAGCTGTGACATTTCGTAAAAGAATACGATTCACGTCGCCCTTATGACACAAAGCTAAAATTGGTAAACTGACGCACAACAGGCAACAGCTCAGCTAAATAGTCGGAGGATGACATTTTGAACACAGCGGGGTGGTTAGAGCAACGACGACCAAAAAAAAAAAGATGCAGTAGGTTTTCCAGAGAGGCTGTGAAATCGGTTTCATACGGGTTACAGTATTTTAAAGTCTGCTTATCGAAAACAGCTGGGATATTTTCATGAATTATAGGTTTAGATTCTGCATTGAGTATCACATCTCACTTCATAATCAGAAGATCGTCCATATATAAGCCTCTGTCTCATCACCTGAGGTAAAAGTCACTTCTGCGGGGGGGGTGAGTGCTCGTACAGTCTGTCAGCTGTGTTCTTATTACTGTCTTCTCATTAGATCATAACCTGGAAGCATGTTTCTGTGTTTTGATGATTATCTGATGGTGACATTTTGACAGCTGGTATGTTATTACAGACACAACAGATTAGATTTATATCGGTTTGGCCACGGCACTGAAATAGCCATCAAACTTGATCAAACACACTTAACTAGGCAGACTAACAGTTTTTATAACTCTGTCTGTTGCTGGATCCTTATACGTGATGTTTGCGGGCAGATACTAAAGCAAAATAAGAAACAACCTAAATAAAATGTAAACAATACAGTAAATCCACTTAAAGAGTCTGTGTGTTAGAAAAACCCTCTATTGTTCAGTAAGAACTTTAGATTATTGATGAAACCTACAGAATAACCCACTACTTATACGTTAAAAGGACGGACTGTTTATTTAAAGACGGTGAAAATCATGACCTGCGCAAAAACCGAGTGACACCGTGGCTTTTATTCGAGGGTGCGAGTATGTCACGTGTGAGTGTTTGTGGGAGACTGTGGGGCAAAAATGAGTAGCCATTCAATCCAAGCAGCAGGCAAACTCAAATAAGCTGGAGGCCTGAAATGGGATTACCTGTACTAGTGGAGAGAGAGTCTTCTGTCGTTTAGCTACACCTGCCTACAATGGTGATCATACAACACACACGTCACAGATCACACGTTTAGATCGGATGGCATTAGAGATTAGATCAGATGGGATTAGAAACACACAATTCAACGGATGAATTCGAGTATGTAACAGGAATGAATCATATACCATTAGTATATATGTGACTGGAAACGATGCAATGTTAATTCTGTACATTAGGTCACTGGTGAACAATAAATTAGGCATGATTGCTTATTCATGGGAATAATGAAAAAGAGGTGGTTAATGTGTGGTTTTAATCCATCCAGATCTGTGGTCATAGCGTTTATCTCCCTCCTCCGCTGAAGAAAATAAATAAATAAATAAACAAACACTTTCTAAAATAACTACTGGTTTTCAAGTGAACTTAAGAGTGTTATGAAAACAGCAATCCTGTCTGCATTAAACATTTTACAAGCATTTGCCTTTTGTGCTTGAACATTTTATGACAGCACGTCGTGTTTAGTCATCCGTACAAATCTTTAAAGCTTCCGACGATTACAAAATGACGGGCCTTGAAGAAAAATGTAGTTGATGCAGGTCAAATAACTTTGCTGCTCCAATAGGAGCCCATCATAATAATTATATCGATCAATCGATAAAAAAAAATAAAAAAACAATATTGCATTGCTACAATAAAAATCCTTACATTTCTTTCATGGTACAAAACTATTAGAGCAATAAGTGCATAAATGTTATGATTCTTTATGATAATATAGAAAAACTGTGCAATGTAATTATGCATGACATTACATAGAGTTTTAATATAGTGCGATACATGGGCATACAATTCCAGACATACTTTTTAAATGTAATGGCACCATGAAAAGAATACAAGTCTACGCACCACATCAGACTCTGATTTTTCACGGGAGCTCCTGCTGCCAGCCACCACTGATTCCAGAACAGCCACCCAGCGTTGTTTATCAGGGAAACTGGGAGCCATGAAGTAGAGCGACTGACCAGGCCAACATGTTGTATGTGGATGAGACTCGAGCTTCAGCACGTATGGTATATCTGGACACAAGTTTTTCATTCATTTTGTGACCGAGTGAATGCGTTACTGCTATAATGTATGTTGTCACAGTCAAAGTCTAGTCTGGTTATAGACCTGCTCTTCTGCACCAGGGTAAAGTGCTAGCTTTACATGCTAGCTTTCAGGTAATATTGAGTACTTGGCAGAACCCTGCTAACAGTGTTGCTATGGTTACCAAATCACACACGTGTTACTCAGTACTTTCATGGCAAATAAAACACAATCTGGTGTAAAATGACATCGAGTGAGTTTACTGTGTCTCACTGTTAACAGATATGCGCTCAGACGCTAACCTGACTTGGCAGTGTTGATGAGCTCAGAGGCTCCAACAGCTCCATGGACCGTCACCTCACCATCAGGTAAACACAACTCAAACTCCTCCTGTGGCTTCACTGAATCTGAAAAACACACACACAGCTACAACTTCAACAATATGTGATATCTAGAATGATATATTATGTATATTAATCGAAAGTCACGGTCACTTTGTTTTAAACTCAATGTTCACAGCTTATGCAGTGAGGAACTGAAAATGGCAATCGCACGAAAGGTCGCTGAAGGAAATCTTACCTAATGAGCACAGCTGGAAAAATGGCTAATCAGCTCAAAGGCTAATCAGGTTGACTTTTAAGTAAGGACTAAAAAATGAGATTGATGCCCAAAGGGTTTTGTTCCTCTTACATACTAAACGGATTTATAACGGTGATTCGAGAACAACACCTTTTAATCAATCGTAATGTAGTTACATTTATTGTTGTGAAATGTCCATGAAACAAGTTAGCTCCTGTTACCACAGAAGATATAAACAGTTGTTCTATCACAGTCTCGTGAAAAATACTTCACCTCTGACTGGTCCACTGACACTCGAGCTTCCCTGGATCAATATTTACTGTATGATGATTTCCTTGTGAAATGTATTATTACATGTCCTAAATATGTTGCGTAGTGAATAAAACACATCATTCAAAGCCTAGATTTGTTTTTGTTGTTGTTGTTGTTGACAGGCTGCAGGCAGAAAGACTGCACCATTGCTGCATGTGTATTAATGTGCAGATAAGGTTTCACAGCCTGCTATGACAAATGAGGTCTAACATTCCGAATGATTTATTCAACTTTTATTGTCTTCTCGTCTGTTTGTTCGACTGCGTTTAATCATCTCTTTTCTAGTCCATCATATCTACTTGTTTCCTCTCTGTCATCTTTGCATTCTAATACTTTAATTACTTTGCAAAGCAATCTCTAATCTTGTTCCTAAACAGTGCTTAAACTGTAAAATAAATCACTCTCGTGCGCTCGGCACTAGGGGGTTGAAGGACACCTGATAATACTCAGTTTTAGTGTCTGTATTTCATTAGCATTCATGTATACTCTGTACACACACACACACACACACACACACACACACACACACACACACACACACACACACACACACACACACACACAGAGTGAAGTGTTAAATACCTTCTCTGGGTTCTGACTCATAGATGGAGACTTTAGTTCCGTCCAGAACGACATACTTGCTCTCCCAGCCTTGCTGACCGCGCTTCCCGTTCCTGCGATGTGTTCACAGTGAATATTAATTTATATCCCATTTACAGCAGCGTGTGATCGTCATTGAAGTTTAATAGAACTTCAGTGAGAATATCTAACTCACAAACGAACGACACGGATAGATAAAAGCACCGTTTTATCCCCTGAAATTAGTCGCTGCTTTATCTATTCCTACCTCGGCTGCTTCATCCAGCCTTCAAGGCGAACATGTCCGGAAGCTTCTTTGACCTGCAGGGCTGGAGAGTTGGCCTTGTCTCTGCACAGAGCCTCGGAGAAGTGGGTGGCGTACTCTGGAGGGAGACCACATGTAGCAGGAAGACAGGGCGAGCATTTGGGGTGGCACAGGGTATGACATTCTGAGAGAGAGAGAGAGAGAGAGAGAGAGAGAGAGAGAGAGAGAGAGAGAGAGAGAGAGAGAGAAATGTAAAGATCATATACAATGTACTGTGTAAGAGATAGCACTTGAAAAAGTTTTCAATGACAGGAACATAAAGAGGAGCCATAGTTATTCCATTTAACAACTTCTGACCAATCAGCATTAAGGACATAATATGAAATCCTAAAACTAAACAAATATCTTCATATTAATTGGCAAAATTAGACATTTATCTGACAGAATGAAGAAAAAACAAAAAACAACAACAAAAAAAACCACACCAAACTATTACAGTCTGTTCAAAATATATTTTAATAAAGGAAGTACATATGTAAAAGTTTACCCAAGCAGGTTGCAGCCTGTCTGCCAAAGTGCACGGTGTCTAGACAGACTGCACATTTGGCAGCTCTCATGTTGAGTCCTACTGTAAAGCGGTGAGGAATGTTATGGTGCATCCTCTCCTTCACACGCCGCCCATACTCTAAAGAGAAAGACAGTGTGTGTGTAAGACAAGGAATGTATGTGAGTGTGTGTGTGTTTTGGAGTTAGAGTAGAATCCATGCTGTATTGGGTGAAAATACAAAAAAGGGGAAAGTCTGACTAATGATGGAATGACTGCTGCTAGCTGGATCATGTGACATGGGATACAGAGCCATGCCACTCTGACGCTCAACTCAAATAATCTAAATTCATGCAGATTTAATAATCCAACCTGCTTTAATTCAAGTGTTTATTCTCAAAGCACAGAGCAACCATGTAGACTTACAATTATGCCATAATCTGGCCATTTAACTGACACCTATGAATAAAAGTGATATTCTGCAAATGCAATCTTGCCCTATGCATTAAGAGATGCTTTTTGAACGTCCACCATCACCCCACGTTACCTTTCTAGAAGTGCAAACAATACATTCACCAGTCAATTTACTAGCAAGATACACTCCTGTTCGTTCATGTAGCAGCAGTGCAATGTATAAACCCGTGCATGCAGTGTTCACAGCAAACATCAGGCTAGATGAGCTCAGTGGATTTGACCGTGACATGATCGTCAGTGCCGGACAAGCTGGTTTGAGTATTTCAAAAACTGATGATCTTTTCTGGCATGCTGCTGTATATTGTGGAGAAAATAAAAAGGGAGGAGAATGGACAGACCAGATTTAGCTGTCAGGATATCTATGGCAACTCAAATAACCATGATGAGCAAAAAAAAAAAAGTATCTAATAAAAAAATATATAATGCAATCTTGGTTTTTACCTGGACCTCCCTCAATAAAAGAATGGTATAATTATTTCAGAGACATTCTTCTTATAGAGAGATCATTGGCTGCCATCCATAAAGCACAAACTCTGAACATTCGGTATAAAGTTAATTGTTGCTATTTTTAAAAATAGCCTAGTTTCCCTTAGGGGAAATACAACGACACTAATGTCAATGTATTTATCGTATACATGTATTCGGATATTTCTTATTATTTCAAGTCGTGATCAATTGTAAAAAGTTTAAATATAATGTTTGTTATAAAAACTTCACTGGTATACACATATACTACTAGACATGAACCAAAGTATAGTATGAACTCTAAATGAGCCACATTTAAAAGCGACATGAGCTACAACAGCAAAAGATCACATGGGGTTCCATTCCTGTGATTCAAGAACAAGACTCAAAGCATAAACCAGCACAGGTGAAGATCAGAAAAACATTGCCTAGCCTTTTTCTAATTTTCAGCTGTCTTGCCTCAGTGACACTATGCCCACATAGGAACCTGGTGTGGTCTTGTGCTGTTGAATAGTAAGTGACTGCAGCTGCGTCTGCCTGCATGTACACACTGCATTGGTGCCACGTGATTGACTGAATAGATAACTGCATGAATGTGCAGTTCTTAATAAAGTGGACGGTGAGTATGCATAAAACCAGTGCGTACATAGGAAATAGGGAGAGGGAAAAAAAGTAGGTTTGTTTTCTACCAAGCTATTCACATGCAGAGATCCGTGCACTCAGGAACAAAAAAGAAGAAGAAACAGAATGTTAGTGAGTGAAAGAAAAAAAAATAGTAAAAAGAGGAGGAAGGGAGATCAGGAAGGATCGAAGTCCTAAACACGACGTTAAAAACAAGCCATAAAAGGGAGGTGCGATCTCGTTCTGAAGCCAGTGGCAGGGCACTGCATGCTTCATGGAAATGACAGAGTCCATTCTCGATTATTAGATCAAAGACAATCGAGAGCTTCGATGCGGAGAGAAACTGAGAGAATAAGCATGAAGAGGTGCACTTGGTGAGAGACTCAAAGGATGGTGCAATGCTTGGGCCAGAGAGGAAAAGAGGAAAAAGAGAGGCTTACTCCACTATGCACAGACAACCGCAAACTCTTTCACCTCTTTGTGCAGTTCTACAAAGTTAATGCTAATATTATTATTGATTCGTATATATTGAACACAATTTTAGTATGATGTGTTATGCAGTGTCTTAATAATGTCTATAAAAGTTCAGCAACATTTTCATCACGATTTGTCCACATTTAATCACCGCAGTCCTCGAGATCACACATTTTCCTTTGTTTTAAAGCTACTTAGTCAGTTAGCTGTAGTAGATATTTAGATTTTACAGGATAAACTGTTTTCGTATTTGTGCTGCACGATTAATCATATCGCAATCTCGATATCAAGCCTGTGCGATTATATGACGCAAAATGCTGCGAATTTATGAAATAATAAATAATAAATAATTGCATGTGAGGACATGAAAACCCATTCTCTCTGACAGCTGTTTGCCTATTTCACACACTACACCGCTATCCGCTAATTAAAAAAAGACCAGTGAGTTTCAGTTTAGGCAGTGGCACATGTGGCGCGTATGGTCATGTCGTGACTTTTTGCAGCGCGGAACGGGTGAAGATGGATTCCGAGCAGACGGACACTGAACTGGTGGCCAGAAAAAATGCTACCTCTGTTATATGTAGTGTTAATTTCGAAATACGTTCGTCAACAACCTTTTTTTTTCATGACTAAGACAAGACTACACCACTGTCCAAAACGCTGACTAAGACTAAATTAACATGCATTGTTGTTGACGAAAAAAGACGAGACGAAAATGTTTTGTATCAAATAAAAACAAAGATAATTTCTCTCTTCATTTTCGTCTACAATTGTCTCTGCTTTTTCATCAGCTGTTACGCCTTTAAAATATTCAGAACGAGTGCTTCCGCTAAAGAAAATAGTGCGCTCCGTCTCTACGATTAGAATCCTGTGTGTCCATGGCAACGCTCTGTTTTTCATGGCAACGGTGTGTTATAGTTAGCAGCAGTCTGTTATCAAGAAATAAAATAGTGTGTGCGTAGAAAAAATTCGTCCACACGCCGCTCAATGAATAAACAAACAAACAAACAAACAAATAAATCCTGAGCGCAAGTCCACCGTCTAAGCGGCTTTTTGTGTTAAAATTATATTTCCTGTCGCTGCGCAGGCTCTTTTATTGTACATGACAGCTTATTTCCCGATGACCGGTCTTTACATTACGATTAAAAGCTGTATCAATATATATACACTGTACACCTACAGTTTTGATCTTAGGCTTTTCATTAATCAGCATTAATGTGTTATTTTATATTTTAATTTGAAAACGTTTTGCATTTGTTTGTTGTTGTTGTTGCTAGTTTGAGTTTAGAAATACAAATTTCAGCATTATCAGTAATCTGTGTGTGCATTTTCCTTGAGAACCAAGCAAGTTGACTCATGATACCATTTGTTTATTATATCGCAATCGCAATATTGACCTCAATAATCGCAATATGACATTTTCCCTAAATCGTGCAGCCCTAATTCGTATGCTTTTTTTCCTCGCACCTATTGCCGACCTATTGATGTTACTACTATGGCAAGTTTGGTTGACTGGAGAGCTACATTAAAAAAAAATCGGACTGTATTGATTAAACAGAGGTGATTTTCGTCCTTCATTCCTGTCTACGTCACTGGTCAAACTGTGACAAGCCGTTAGCCTGAATGCGAATGTAAATCTACAAATTGCTATAAATATCAAATGTAATATCAGACAATATTTACATTCATTTATAATTTTTGTGTTGGCAACTTCTAAAAGGAAAGGAATTCTTTTTAATAAGTTAATATAGTCAATATAGCATCATATAAATACCCAAGACATAGGGACTAAAATATTAGCTGTTTATATACCATATAAGAGTAACATTGCTAGACAGAGAGAGAGTTACAACATTATACTAGAGGAAGTGCATAGCTTCATAAATCCACCCCACAAACTGTGTCTCATCGAGTAGATAGATGAGTTGACAAGGAACAGCCTTCAGAGAGAGGGGGAGACGAGAGAAACAGCGGGAGAGAGGAGGTAATGCGAGCGAGAGACTTACTTTCGAATGTAACCCTCCTCTTCTCTGAAAAGAGCAGAAGGGATAAGAGAAGACAAAAAGGTCTCAGGCATCAAAAGGACACACAAAAAGAAGGGAAGACAGCAGGTGAAAAGACGAACTACCTTCCCCACAAAGCCAGAGAGGGAGGAAGGCAAAGTAAGAGACAGAGACGAGTGTTGAGAGCTTTGAATCTCAATCATGAAAAAAAAAACCTTTTTATCTAATAAGATAAGTTCAATAATAATACCAAAATAAATTCAGCTTGAGCTACAGACTAACAGAATCTCATCTTGCTAACAAAATCAGAAATTTTGCATCCAAAAAAGTAATACACAAAATAATTAAGAAGGAAGGTCTCTTAATTAAAACTTCCTGTCCCAGATCATGTGCAGTGGCTCACCCTCAGGGGTGGAGGTCTCCTTGCGTCGAGTCGAGCTGGCTGGGTTCAGCAGACTGCTGGGATTTGGCTGCCGTTCAGGAGACTTAACGATGGCCGACATAAGGAGCTGGTGACGGGCCGAGGCCGGTGTGGAGGGGGCCACATGCTCCTGGGACTTGAAGTGAGCCGCTGGAAAGAGTCCAAACATGATCAGTCAATTTCTTAACAAACAGAGAGGCATCGGAATAAAAATAAATTTGTAGGCGAATCCAGCAGACACAAATGATAAAAGATACCGTTCCATGGAAAAATATATTCCAAGACGTTTGGCATGCTGCCTATCGTGTCTAATTTCCCTCTCAGATTACTCTTCAAAATTTCAGTTTCTGAAAAAAAATTCTGAATAAATAAATAAGTATAAATTTAATTTTTTTAATATTAAAAATAAATGTGTCCTAAAAGCAATATCTCACATCCATCCTTGTAACTGGAAAAAGCAGTAGACAGAGTAGGTCCTAAACCACAACACACATACAGTATAGCAAATGGGAAACAGGTGTGTGGGAAGAAAACAAGAGTTTAAATTGGCAGATGTTTACATGGATCCCATATTGCCTAAGAAATGGAGTATTAAACTAAATATCAGCGACATTGAAAAATGCAGAATGGGAAAAAAAAAATCTGAAATTAGAAAGTGGATGTTTTCTTTTTCTGCTGATTTAGTCACCTAGAAAATCAAATTTACTGTAAGTGTAACAGCAAACACGGGATAGAAGAATGAAAGCTGATTAAAGTGCTACATCTGTCCTACTGAGAAAACAAACATGGACACACACACACACACACACACAAAAAAAAACAATGAGTCATGAAAAAAAAAGAGAGTAAACACAATAAAGTGAGATTTTTGAGAAGCAGGATACATAAAACTCCATTAGACGACATAACTGATTTCATACTCCTATTTTATGAAAAACTGTTTGTTCATTACGCTTCAAAAACAACGTCAGCTAATTTATTATCCACACTGAATACAGTAAAGCCTACGGTCCAAACAATGCAGTGCATTCTATGTATTCTCAAGGCCCTTTGGTACATAGTTTACATCTTTTCCTGTTTGTTATAAAGTGAGAAAAATATTTCATTGTATTTAATAAGGTGGACATTGTTAAACACGGCCGGTAGGCGTTTGCTCTTTACCCTCCTCTCGCAGTGAGCGTAGCTCTATCCTCATCTTTTGTAGGGCTTCCTCCAGCTCAGTGCACCGCGCTCGCTCCTTCTCCAGTGCCGCCTTCATGTCGCTGTACTGCACAGGCCCTGCTGACTGCCCCGGCACCATGCTTGCTGCCCCGTTACCGGCGGCAACCATGTCCTCACGTCGACGTCCAAAAATACCCTAGACGATTAAGACATAGAGAGACCATGGCCTCATGCTCATATGACATAAGGAAAAGTCATGCATGACATAAACATCTAAATGACTGCAGCATGAAAGCAAGCCAAGAACAAATCGCACTAAGGTTACATCTTAGGGACATTTCATTTGAATGGAAGATTAATCAAACTTAGTAATAAGTCTTGATTTTTTTTTTTTAAATCCCTCAAACCTTCTTTTTCTTGATGGGCTGGTCCATCTTGGCCTGAAGGAAGTCAATGAGTTTTGTCTGCTGAGTGATTGTGCCTTCCATCTTCACCTTCTCATGAGAATATACAGCCTAAAGAGGAGAAGAAGAAACCAGAAAAGAAATGACTCAAAGACTAATCCTACTTTCCTGGTTGATAAAGACATAAGCAGTACACACCAGTAGTACAAGGCAGTGCATTAGCTTCTTACATTGACACATGTACAGATATAAGGAATTGCTATGTCTGCAGCAGTTCTGATTAGACTGACAATTAATAGATTAGGCATAAACTGTACACAGTGCTGGTCTTACTCCTGAGCACATACATTTCACCTGCTCTCCTCATACCTTCTGTCTAACTGTTTTCAGTCTAGTGTTTCAAACTTCTGCCTAATTGGTCAGGATGCTTTTTAAAGTGAATGTCTATAAACTCCTCGCTATATATTTAATTCATTGCTGAATCACTGGCCTATGTTTAGATATAAAACACTACACGGCGTCTTGAGATGGGTTCGGACGTTTTTAACAGTGGCGATCAGTCATTGTGCCGCTTATGTTAAATGTCTCCCTGGGCTCAAAAACCATCTGTACTGTCAGAATACAGTAAATGCACTCACAGTCCCGCTGTTGTTGTGAGCACGTGTGCGAATGTGATGCATTTGTGAGACATCTGCAGAGGGCTGCAAGAACAACAGATCATTAATCCAGTGAGCTGAGTGTGTGTAGGAGAGTATAATTACAGCATGGACTAAGACAGATTCAGGGAGTCAGGATCTAGTCAGTGCTTCTGCTTCACTACCTCTTAGTCTATCTCATTCTATCTGAATCAATATACCGCATTCATCCCTGAGGAGTCGTCAATGATTCCCACATCTCAAAGTGCTTTTGATTAGCTGTTCAGCATAGTTAGTAGAAAAAGAGTTGGTAAATGGTGAAACAAGAGTGTGTGTGTGTGTGTGTGTGTGTGTGTGTGTGTGTGTGTGTAGACCTGTATATTTTCTAGCTGGTACTCAAGGTCTGTTCGCTCAGTCTTGAGCAGGTCAGTTTGGTCCAGCGCTTCCTGCAGGCCCTGAGTCAGTCTGAAGATGTGGGTCTTCTGGAGGTCCATCTGCTGCTGCAGTTTTCCTTGCTGAGATGTTGAAACATGGACAACGAGCTGTTTAAACTGAGCTAATCAACTACTGAACTTTAACTACAAATGTCTTGTGAAATACACAGTTAAAAATGTGTCATTTTTCCTGTCTGATGTTCAACAAGGGAAGAATAAGTGATATCGACCCCCGATATTGACAGACTATACCTTAACAACACTACCGACCAAGACGATCCTTTCATGGGCACAGTTTATTGTGTGGCTACAGTATGTTAAGGTACAAGTACTGACTTACAGTTGCAGCCCTTATAAAGTCACGTAGGCCTTTATTACATGCAACATTCGGGAATCAAACTTTAAATCAACTCGAGTACATTAGAGCAAAGTGTACTTATAACGTAATTAATTAGTATGGTGTATAGATAGGTGACAAGCATCTTATCTACATTACATAGGTCTGGATCTGGATGGCGTTAGGTAGACAATACAGATAGCTGAGTCAGCACATGGGTGAATTAGTGCTGCTTTATAAACCAACCTCCTCCATCAGCCTCTGCTTCAGCTCTCTCTCAGTCTCTAGTTTCTGCTGGAGGCTGCGAGCATTCATCTCCAACATGGCATGCTTCTTCTCCAGGTCATTCAACTGCAGGTCACAAACAAATACAAATATGTATAATTTATCCACTGAGACACGGAAGATTATGTATTATGTATTAACAACTACTATACAGGTGTAACAGAGTATTGATGCCACAAAACGTCCAAAAACAGTAAGTAAAACATATAACCTGAATTATGGAAAGTTACTGAATGCGGTTTTAAATTTTTATTTGATTCAAGCACTCCATCATAAGTTTAAAAATAAGTTGGGTTACAGTGACACAGGAGCAAAAACTCCATTTTTAATACTAATAAAGAATGTTCCAAATATACAGAGAACAAAAGTGAAAATGAGAATTAAAGAGTTTGAGTGATGAGATTCACTGAGTCAGTAATGAGTCTTATGAAACACGGGACCGTGTGTGTGTGTGTGTGTGTGTGTATGTGTGTGTGTGTGTGTGTGCAAGAAAGAGAGAGATACTCACTGTATCGGACAGACTTTCAGCTTTGAGCCTTTGTTCCTTAAGCGCCTGTTGGAGGGCGAGGATTTCGGCCTTGTGCTCACGCACTGCCAGCTCCACAGCCTGGCGGGATTCGCTGCTGCGCTGATCGGCACGCAGTCGATTCTGTTTCTCGTTGTCGAGGAGGCGTTGAAGGTCACGCGTGCGACGCTCCGCTTGCTCCTTCTCGTCCTCCAGGGCTGAACGCCAGTTCTCCCACTGTCTCTCCTTCTCAAGAAGCTCATCATTTAGCGTCTCCAGCTCAACCACTTGTTCTTCAAGCATGCTACACGTCGTCTTCAGGGTCTCAATGTTCTTTTAACAATTGTAGGCATAACATTAGGTTGTGGACTGCAGAGAAAAGACCTCTACTTCTGCTTACTGAAGTGTGTGTGGGGTTGTGTGTGACCTACCTGTTTCTGATTGTTCAGATGCATCTCTCGGTCAGCCACCTCTCTGCGTAGACGCTCCACGTCCTGGCTGAGCTGTAGTCTTTCCTCGCCCTCATCTGTCACCTCATCCAACTGTTTGGACAGATAGAAGTTCTGCCGGTTCAGCTCGGCATTCTCCTGGGTCAGCTGGGTAAGCTGCTCCTCCAAGTCTGTGATCACCTGTAATGACAACACCATTCACATTGTGTTCCGTTTAAACAGATAAACACCCACACTTTCCAAGATTAGTGTCACTGTTCATGTGTTTTGATAAAAATGTATATAGTGTATGATACAACGATCATATTATATAATAAGTAAGACTTTTACTATGAATCATTAAGGAGGAGCTACATACCGAGCAGCTGTCCCTCAGGGCATCAAACTTGCGCTGAATTTCATCTCTGTGAGCCTGGACAAAGAGAATTAGTAAACAAACAAACAAACAAACTAATATATATATATATATATATATATATATATATATATATATATATATATATATATATATATATATATATATATAATATTTATATAAATCTATTGTTTGCAGTATTGTAATTATTATTAAAGGATCTTAATAAAGACAAAGGAAAAAGCTTTATTCCTCTGAGCCAGATCCATAGTAGGCTTCTAGATAAGAACTACCTACTTTCACAAGACAAGGGGACACTCAAGTTGGTTTGCTTTTTAGAAACCAGCACAAAGGATTGTAGAGATTCTGAAGCTTGTATACAGAAAAGTGTACAAAAGAGATGTGCCTGCCTGGCTGGCTTGCTTGGACAATTATACTAGCAATCTTCTTACCTAGTAATTGCAAGCAGCTTAATCAGCTTGATGGAATTTAAATTTCCTAGTAGTGTTCAGCTATTATATGAAATTATTAACACTTGTGAGCTTTGTTGTATGTTATGTTTGTTGTATATATGCTGTTTAGAAGTCTATGCTTGAATTTTTTGTCAGTCATTTAAAGCATCTTTGCTTGACTGGCTTAATGTAGTTCGGCAGATGATCTCATTTGCATAAACAGAGTTCTGGTATACTGCATAGTGAATCAGACCTTGTCGTGACGCGCCAAAAAAATCCGGCAGAACTCTTTGATTATCTGTAAAGGATGCTGAGTGGGACACTAAAAGGGTGAGGATTTCCTTCACTATGTACAAATGTATGTGTGGTGTGTGTGTGTGTGTGTCTCACTCTAAGAGCAGTTATCTCCTCCTCAGCCTCGGCCGTGGTCTCCTCCAGCTCGGACTTGGCCTGCTGTAGTTGGCTTTCCAGAGCATGACGTGCCGCCTGCAGACTGCTGATCTGTGACTCTCTCTCCTGCAGTGACAGCGTCAGTTCCGTCACCTGCCGTTTTAGCTCCAGCTTCTGCTCCTCATGCTCCAGACCCATCTATTCACAACACACAACCAATTAATTCAATTAACTTTATCACCTACAGAGGCTCTGTCGATTCAGCTACATTTCCAAAAGGCTATTTGAGTCCTGACTCACACCATTATCCAACCTTTCGTGACTCAGCCAGTCATTATTCTGCTGTTATATTATACCATCTTCTCTTCCTACGCATCCTGCCCAGCTTTCGAAGACTAAACCATCCATTCTTATTCCCTGTGTATGTCTACCCTCTCTTGTTATTGTTGTATAAAGTTAGCAAGTTTCATGATATCATACAGTAGGTGTGAATTTTATAGATTTAACTGCAAGAGAGAACCCAGAAGAGTTCAGAGAAACCGATGACGCCCCACGGACGATTAGATTATAACAATAATAGTTGCATGACCTGAATGACTTTCATTCACTCACTCCTCTCCCTCACACACTCTCTCCACTATGTCACTATATTTATCTGTTTCTGACAGGGTGCTGGTGCTTTTGATAAGCAGCCCACGATCCCACCTGTTTGACTGTTGAACCATGAGGTATTCAGGTGTAGGTGTTCCACAACATATGGTGTACAAAAAAAAATGCAGAATTTTAATTACAAATCTAAATACAGGATGAGAAATATGCTCATACTATTGCTCTGGCTTTACTTTATGACTGGTTCTTAAGCTATTCAGTCCACATATGACTTATTTTAATAGCAGCAATCCTAAATAGCCTCATTTTTCTAGCTGAGTTTTCAAGGTGATCGATGGTGCCATGATCAAGACAAAGACAACGTTGGATCTAGGTTTGAAATCAACAGTAATTTCATCAAAACAAACAAAGTGCACTGACTGAGAACTAGCTCTAGCAACCGAAACATGCTTGAGATCGGACACAGGCCTCAGGATCGGTAACAGCTCCATGTCGGAATTCTTTTATTAATGGCAAAAATTCGACACGTTTTAAAGTGTATGTTCAGTTCTCCTGCTAATTTTTAATAGCCATTATTAGTATCATGAAACCATTAAATGTTTTAATATGCATTAGGGAAGCTGCACCAGTGCAGATGCAAATGAAAGAAATCTCTACGGAGCCATTAGTAGCTCAGATATGATATTAACACCAGCATATTCATAGCCATAATATCTAACATCATGTCTGGAACTGAATGCCTTGTTCTGCACATGCCCTCTCTGACCTCACGCAGTCTGGTCTCCAGCTCTATCAGCCGGCTCTTCTTGCTCTGCTCCTGCTGACTCATCTTTTCCAGATGCTCTTCCAGCTTGGCATTCTGAGCCTCCAGCTTTCCTGCCTGCGACTCCAGGTAGAACTTCTGCTGACGCAGCTCCGAGATCATCTCCTCCTGCGCTTTCCTGACCAGCACACACATATAACGTCCCAGCAAGGCACAGTTACATTCATGATTCATTTTATTCGATTTTGGCCTTGTGTTATCTATCTGTGTATCTTACATGTTTTTCTGCGTGTAGATGCTGCTGTTGGCTGCCAGTTTGTTGGCCTCAGAGAGCTCAGCAATACGCTGTTCCAGACTCTTCATCTTATTGTCCATGGCATTGATGGTCTTAAGAGAGGATACACACACCCACACATTTAATATAACCCAGAAAAATAAAAATCCACCCAATAAAGATAATGCAATAGCACTGTCATTTATAAGGGTCTGTAACCTAGAAAGAAAACTAGTCGGTCTAAATGTCATCATCATGCATCATTAAAGACAACTGGGCATGTTTGCAGGATCATAACACAAAGGCAAAAATAAACGCATTGCAATGGTGAGATATATTATCGCCATTTGTCTAAGCACGAGTATAATGGTGTTATCATAAAGCAAAGAAGAGTTATCATTGTTATTACATGATATGGTTGGGGTCGGATGCAGCGTCTACTGTACATGGTTTCATTTCTTGTCTCTGTGCTAGCACTCAGTTTGCTGATTGTGATATTTGATTGAATATTTTATTGATTATATTAATTACGCAGTGTATCGATGTGTCGACGACGCGTCTTGCAGGTGTCTCTTCTCATTTGTTACAGATATAAAAGTTAAGTCAGGAAAAACATAGCGGATGGATAATTTTCCTTTACAATGTTTTTATAAATCCAGGTATTAATAATACCTGTCGAAGTGTTTAAGCCTTCAGTGGGTGGAGCACTTAATGTGTAAGAAGTAATACTCCACAGGAGTGCTGTTAATGTAGAGGAAGTCAGGATGACGTGATGCCGTGACCATCCTGAAGTACTTTTTGAGGGACGGCTGCGAATAAAACACGAGTGCTGTTTTATAAAAATGCTAAATGATGAGTCATGCTATATAACCGGAGTCTTACTTATGTTTTAATTATTTTTCTAAAACTAGGTTTGGGCCTGTTATTGTTTTGAGTAGACTCCAGCAATGTATGCGTCTCAGGGAACGATGGAAAAGTAATATTTAAAAAAAAAGAGGCTACGGACACACGCTCACGCATTCAGGAGGAGGTGCGAGGAATTTCTTACAGCTTTCTGCTCGCTGAGGAGTTTGCCTTTCTCACGCACTTCCTCTTCATGCTGAGCTCGCTTGGCCTCAAGAACGTCCTTATCAGCCAAGTCTGCCTTCATCTGAGCCTCCAGCACCTCAACACACACAAATGCATACACATGATCACAATCATTCTAGGGTTGCAGTGCATGTCTATGATCTTACGCTATATAGAAATACTGTGGTGGAATGTTTTCAATCATTTTATAAAGGCGTGTGTCACATACTGTACATGGAAAACAAACCAGCAACAGTCCTGAAACTACTCCAAAGCTACCTTGATTTTGTCCTCATACAGTCTTTCCTTCTGGACAAGGTGGGCTTCCATCCGCTGGGCAGTAGCCTGAGTTTCCCTTAGGTTATCTTCCAGTTCCTACACAGAGAAATTTTATTAGTTTATCATTTTTTTTTCTTAACTGAGAGAGAACAATGGGGAAATTAGGCTCACTAAGATCTTCTCAGCCATCTGCTGGATCTGCTGTGATTTGGTCTGAATGTCATCTTTCAGTTTATTCTCTCTGCGCTCCACCATCTCCAGCCTCTTCACTTGGTTCTCCAGAGTCTTTCTGCCTTCCTACACACACAGGAATAATTATTTTAAGCTCTCCCTCTTTTTTTAACTTCAGCTATATATACACACACACAAAATATCCACCAACTGGTCACTTTAATATGAACTCCTGTACTCCTACACATTCATGCATTTATACAGTCAGCCAGTCATGTGTCAGCAGTGAAATGGATCAGATCATGGAGATACAGGTCAAGAGATTCAGTTCACATGACCGGCTAGCTCGATAATTGCACGAGGGAAAAGACAATCAGATGTTCCTACTAAAGTGAACTGTGGGTGTATTAGGTTTGTGTTTACCTCCACAATTTATTCATTGATTTTGTAATAGCTTTAGGCTTTTGCGTAAATATCCTTTCTAATTTTGACTGCTGTCATATTAACTTCGCTCCATTAGACCTAAATGGCAACGTGTGCACATTTGTCAAACTCGAACAGAACCAGCTAAATCATTTAGCACAGCATTAATTAAGGAAATACTGCTTAGCACGGTAAAGTAAAGGTTCCTTCTGTCTTTAGATTTATGAAACGGAAGAAACTTCCTGTTTGCGGTTGAATGATTAAAAATAAAATAAAATAAGCGAATCTTATCTTTAACGAGAAATGAAGCCAATAACAACAAACAAGAGCCCGAATATACGATATATTTCTGCCATCAGCAGAGTCAGAAATACGATCATGTGTCCTTGGAAGGGGGGTTTGTTTGAGCTTAAAATTTTGTGTTTTGACTAAATTCAAATGGCCTTCATCAGAAATCATGAAATTCCTCCATGTTGTTGACAGGATTAGCTAGGAATAATGAATAATGTGAACAGAATGTGTAAATGCCGGTGATGGTGACAGTCTGTAAGTGTGAGCAGTGCTGCATCATGCCTCAGTCTCACGCAGGCGTCTGCGCAGCGTGTCGCTGGGATCCGTTTTGCTACGCAACCGCTCCAGGTCGCGCTCCAGCCGCTCTTTGGCCTGACGGATGTTCTGCAGAAGCTCTGTGGCTTCTGTGCTCGCCTTCACCGCCTGTGCAGGGTGAGACAACATCCCTCACAGTATTACTGATGACATACGTAACGGGTAAAAGACACAAAATGCACTATTAAAAAAACAACAACTCTTATTTCGATATGAATCTGAGAACATCCCGTCTGTTGCTCATTAGCGATCCAAGATTAGTGCATCTGGTACCTTAGTCAGCTTATCCTGTAGCTCCTGGATCTTCAGCTGCTGCTCTGCATTGGTCTGGAACACACATTAATTTGTGGTCATTTACAATAGAAGGAAGGCTAGAAATGAAAACATCCGGGTGGGCAGACGCTGTGAAACCATCTCAGTGTACAGTACATGGTGATGATACTGTATCATCAAATCAGGCACTTAGTTATTAATTATGTCCAGAAAAATTTTATTTTAAAAGTCAGATCAGAGAGATTTCAGAATCCCAAAAGACCTTCTATTCCCTACATAAGCACAAAGTATAATGGCTTTGTAAGCCCTCTTTAGTGTATATAGCCAATATATACCCTAAATCTAACCAATAAAGCCCAAAGAAATGTGTTGCAGCCTGAAATGTGCAGCTTTTGTGAATCTGATTTGAAAGATTTTTAATGAAGTTTTTTTTTTTTTTTTAAACCTCAAAAACGACGAACGTGAGCCTGTTAAGGTAGTGATGATTTATTGATTCTATACAGGAATAAGTTATAGCAAAATGAATAAAAATGGGCTGGCTTGCAAATTAAAATCACACCAGCTCTTTTTTTGGTCACATGGTTGAATTCTTACGTTAGTTGAAAATAATCAACTCTACTGAGATTTATGTCGAAGTGCAATTTGTATCTAGTATATAATCCATTGTACCTCATCTGCAATGAATCAGACCCCTCAATGTACAGTATGTCTTTCAGTTCGCAGGTTAGTTTTATAAAGTCAAAGTTTGCTGCTTTTGGCATGTAAATAAGAACAAAAATAACACATCGCTGCTCTTTTATGTACTATTTTTTTTTTGATTCTATAATAATTACAAGTGAAGTCACCAGCCCTGTTGGAAAACCACTTGTATCATGGTATAATACATATAATCAAGCTACCATCATATTTGAATAATAGCTTGATAAAAAGGCACTTCAAGCAAATTGAGCCACAAGTGATCTCATTTGTGGAGAGGGGTGTGTGTGTGTGTGTGTGTGTGTGTGTGTGTATGGTGGTGGGGTTCACGGGTGAACGTACAGTATCAAGTGAGGGCCGTGCGATCGCGTGATCATGGATTCATCTATTACTGACGCCTACACACACATGCTAATTCTATTCAGTTCGCAGGGCTTCTTAGGGCTCGGTGTAGTTTGAGACATTCTGTTATATTGAGCATCTGGGAGCAGGAAAGCTGAGTGATGGTATTTGAGAGTCTGATTGAAGGTCTGAAGGTCCACGAAAGTCAGGGATGCTCAAATATTAATGCCTAGTTTAGGGGAGAAACACAGACAATGGATCCGTTTCTCTTTATTAGCAGCTTCGATAAAGGTGCATTAGGGTGAAATCTAACTCGTAATAGCCCTCCTGAGGGCTAGCAATGCTGCAGTGTAGTGAAACAGATAGAGCCTTTACCTTCTCCAGCTTGGTGAGCAGCTCCTCTGTCTCAGCTTTGCCCTGCTCTTTTGCCTACACACACACACAGACACAGACACACACACACACACACTTCAGCTTAAAAAAGGTCATGGTGGTGACATCCTTCTAAATCAGCATAATTCAATTTCTCAACTGTGAAAAGAGAAAAACCTATAAAGGTTAACACACTTCAAATAGCATGGCTAAGTTTAGTGCAAAGTAAAAAAAGAGGGAAAAACCAAAAACAAACAACCAAAAAACTTTGATCGGTCCAAGAACTATCCAAATGGAGGCATGTCTAAATATTTGAATGAGTAACCATGATTAACATTCAGGTCTGAATCCTACAACCTCAGACTGAGCTAAACACAAAGGTACATAAAGTGGACCCCTGAATTAGTAGCCCCCTTTATAAAAATAAGCAAAAACTGTCTGGGTTTAAACATAAAGTGCTTGAGGCAAATCAAAACCGTGGCAAATTTAAAACTACATATTTGCATTACTTAAAGAAACGAGTGACTGACTACATTACGTAATTTAAGTCGGGGCTCTGAAAATCTTTGACTCTCACACAAATAATTTTTAAAAATAGCCAATATTAGCTGAGAGTTTTATGTAATCCTAAAATTTTTAATCTAACTTCCCTGGGAAAAATAATTGCTGCAATTTTGCTTCTCCTTTTCTTAGCGTCTTTACCTCTCTATTTGTCTTGTACACACACACACACACACACACACACACACACACACACACACACACACACACACACACACACACACACACACACACACACACACACACACACACACACCTTCTGGATTCTCTGCTGGTAGTCAGCAGCCTTCCTCTTGAGCTCTTCGCTGGTCTGGCGCGAGTCTCTCAGCTCGGCTTCGTACAGATCGCTGCGTCGCCGGGCAGCAGACAGATCCTCCTCCAGCTGCCGGATGGTCACTTGCATCTCCTCCAGCTGAGCATGGTACTCCTGCATTTGATAAACAAAGACAAACAAACAATCAACCAACATAGCTATGGCATTTGATGTGTTGCAGTAAAAGAAAAGACACAATCTGAGCTTTCACCGTTACATAAGTGGAATGTGTTAATCTGTTATAAGGTGAAAGGATTAGCATAACTGTGTACGTCCATTGTAGGACGTGTGACAAAGTCACTGTGCTCCCGTTAAGAAAGGGGCATCCATACAAGACCTGGGTATGGGAAATCACAAAAGCCTTCGAAATCTTAACTGAGGTCTTGATGCAGAGCATGGACATGAAGCAAAGAGTCAGAGGAGACGTTAGAGTGAGCTCAAGCAGACCAAAATTAATTGTTCCCCTTTTTGAGCGATAAAAGAAGACACAAAATTGCTTGCTGATGTGAACGAGCTGGGTTAATGAAAGTAAGAGGGAGTCAGGTGCATCATGGCATGCAGTCGACAGTGAATAATCACAGCATTTGGATCAACATGTGCAGTCCTGTGAGTCCTTTAATGCAGTTAGGCTTTACAGTAAAATAAGAAAATCTGCAGTAGTTTTGAACAATTGCTAGCTCCTACAAATGTTGCAGAGTTTGGCTGATTTACTTATTTTTGTTAATTTCTCTGATCACAGACTCACAAAATCCTAGAAGGACTGACAAACGTAATACGTTTCATGGTAGTGTGACACTTCCGTGCTATAACTGGAGAAAACTGAGTCACTCCATCTGCTATGCAATACGCCTTGGGCCGAGGAGTGAGCTGGTTGACAATGGTTTAACAGCTCACTATATATATATATATATATATATAACAAATAGGATCAAGATTTTTGATTAATTTCATCACCCTACCTTTAAAAGGGTGAGGAAATTAATCAAAAATCTTGATACCCAAGGCTTTATAAATAAGAGAGGAAAAAAAAAAAGATGGACCACCATCATCCAACCAATCAGAACGAATGAGCATCTCATCCATACTATTCATCAAGGCTTTCTCTGTCTTACACTATGCATTTGCTTGGAGTCAACAGCCAGTGGTTTAGTGCTGGGGGTTTAAATAGTCAGAACCAATCAGCAAGAAGGCACAAAGATATGAGTGTTGAAAAAGATGATAGAGAGAAAGAGAAAGAGAGAGAGAGAGAGAGAGAGAGATTGGGGATTAAATGGAAGGATAAGCGAAATAAGACAATGATAAAAAAAGAAAAAGTAGAGGAACAGTAAAGTGACGGTTCCATCGTGCAGAAGAATGCTGATTAAGAGATTGAGACAGAAGGATCGGAAGAGGAGTAGCGAGACTCTCATCGACAACATGTGGCAAATCAATCAAGCTGCTAAGCCCCTTTCCAACTGAGACTCCCTACAGCCAGACATGACCCTCACCAGAGCATGAGTGTCAGGAGACATGAAAAGATAACTGATAGACAGACAGTGAAAAGACAGCATTAATAGCTGATCATAATCAAGAAAGAAGATGGACAGCAACTATAGAAGATGAAAGACCAAACCAAGCAAATCCACCCTCAGTATTGTTCTTTCAGGCTTACCTCTGGTATATTACCTCCTAAAACACAACTCCCGGCTCTCTCATCTGTCTCAGTTCTGCCAGGCCTGACAGCTCCCAGCAAGAGTCACACATCTTAACATCAGTATTTCTAATTACAGCCACACATTGAGCTTCACACATTGCTAGTGTTACTGCTAAGGATATGAGCACAGAGCAAGAAGAAGCAAATGTACATCCTATCTCTGTGTGTGTGTGTGTGTGTGTGTGTGTGTGTGTGTGTGTGTGTGTGTGTGTGTGTGCGCGCACCTCACCTTCCACCCACGAGTCACAATAGTCTTATAGTCTTAGTGGAAAAGAGTTAAAGGTCTGATAACAACAGGGTAAACAAGGAAAATAAAGCTTATTAATATTTCCTCTATTAAAAAACAGTTCAGTCACGATGAAAATTAAAACGTTTGTGTATATGCATTATTTTAAAAAAAAAAAAACTCCACATGTACATTTAGACCCTACAAGACTAAATGGATAAATAAAAAAGCGTGTCTACTTTAAAAACTATGTGGAGTGACTGAGGAGCCAGGACAGACAAAACCACACTCCTTAAAAGTTACACATATGTGACTCGAGCATCGTATTGTCATCAACAGCATATGGGGAGACTTCAGATTGGTCAAACAGTGTTCAGCAATGAGCTCATTCTATCAACAATATGTTTTCATTTCTATAGAAACAACACATGGCCCTTGGTACAGTTTAAAAGTGTTTGATTGAATATTTTATAGTTATAGTATAGTACAATATATAGAGTAAATCCTTGCATTAAGGTGCTGAACAGAATTCTGCCACTGCCCGAACCCTCTTAATCACTAATCGCGACCGTTCCCGTGGAGATGAAGCTCGCCCCTGCATTTGCGTGTATGAGCATGCAGACAGAAATGAGTCATTCTGCTATTTCCCCTTCTCCCAAACCGCCTCCTCCTCCTCTCTCTTTTCTTTGTTCATCATTTCCTGCACCAAATCAGTACAAAATCTCCTTCTTTAGTCAATACATCCACTTCTCATTTATTTTCTCAATTACAACAATAGTATTTTGTGAGTCTGTTTACCTTCATTTAAACATTTGTCCTCTTCATAAGTTCATGATATTAAATTGGAAAGAGACTGAACAAAAGTAACCCCCCCCCCCCATTTCGTGTTTATTCCAGAGGTGTCCATAAGTGAGTAAATAGCTATACTGCAGCACTGTGTGTGTTGAATGTCAACCAAAAGTTGAAGGTCTCACTGAGTCTGCTGCTGAATCAGCTCTGCTCCATTGATTATATGTGTTTGTTTATTTGTGTGTGTGAGACAATGTGTGTGTGTGAGTGCGTGTGTATTATACAATGAAAAAGAAAAAGAGAAGGTGGGAGTAAGAGGTACAGACAGAAAGAAAGTGAGATAGAGACTAAGAGCCAGATAGAAAGAGTGAGCAAGGTGGATAGAGACAGAGGTTTTAATAGACATTTAAAAACAGAGAAAATCAGAGACGGCACGGAAGAAAATGATACGGAGAGCGAGACAAAGCGAAACACAGAGTGAATACAATTGTGCTAAATGGAGCTAAATTGTCCTTTATTGATACAATGTAATGTATGTGTACAAATGAAGGGTAAGCATGTAATAAATATGTACATTTTATATGTATATTAAATATGTATCCTATTATGCAGTTCAGGATAATACACTATATATTAACAATGCATCATAAAGCAGGTAAATAAACGCTGAATATTTATAGCACTGTAAATGCCTCGTATAACATTTTTCTGTCTGGAATTTATAGAAAGAAATGCTGTAGAGGAGTGAGACTAGCACTGTTACACTGTCTAAAGAAACTACAGATACCACAAAAGCCATTGTTACTCTTGTTACTGATTGAGACTTCAAGCAGTTTAATGCTAAATGTTTAAAGGGTGACAAAGGTGAAATACTCATGCGTCAATAACTTGATGCCGATAAACTGGTTAACAGAGAGGATTCATCAAACAAACTGGCGACGTTATAGAAAACACTTTTTCCTATGTTGGACTTGACACTGGTGTTGTGTGAGTTAAAGTGAGACTGATTGTTTCATTTGCTCTTTAGTAATTATAATTCATGTCCAGGCTAGTTCTTAAATATTAGAGAAAGAACACTCAAAGAAGGATATCTGGTGAGCTAGAGTTAAGATCAATATAATGACTTCTACGGTGTAATTTGAATAGTGTAGGTGTAGTTAGGGTTTGTGTTTATTGTATTAAATGAGGATGTGTGATGCTCTATAGTGAGACTGTGTTCTAAAGTGTAATGATGTGTAAGGATGTGATCTAATGTGTAATGAGGATGTGATCTAATGTGCAATGAGGTTGTGATCTAATGTGCAATGAGGTTGTGATCTAATGTGCAATGAGGATGTGTTATAATGTGTAATGAGGATGTGATCCAATGTGCGATGAGGATGATTTGTGAGGATGTGTTCTAATGTTTAATGAGGATGTGTTCTAATGTGCAATGAGGATGAGGATGTGTGAGGATGTGTTATAATGTGTAATGAGGATGTGATCCAATGTGTGATGAGGATGAGGATGTGAGAGGATGTGTTATAATGTGTAATGAGGATGTGATCCAATGTGCGATGAGGATAATTTGTGAGGATGTGTTCTAATGTGTAATGATGTGATCTAATGTGCAATGAG
Source organism: Tachysurus fulvidraco (assembly GCF_022655615.1). NCBI lineage: Eukaryota > Metazoa > Chordata > Actinopteri > Siluriformes > Bagridae > Tachysurus > Tachysurus fulvidraco. Next base: position 6,568,742 of record NC_062543.1, on the reverse strand, counting down.
GATGAGGATGTGAGAGGATGTGTTATAATGTGTAATGAGGATGTGATCCAATGTGCGATGAGGATGATTTGTGAGGATGTGTTCTAATGTTTAATGAGGATGTGTTCTAATGTGCAATGAGGATGAGGATGTGTTATAATGTGTAATGAGGATGTGATCCAATGTGTGATGAGGATGTGAGAGGATGTGTTATAATGTGTAATGAGGATGTGATCCAATGTGCGATGAGGATGATTTGTGAGGATGTGTTCTAATGTTTAATGAGGATGTGTTCTAATGTGCAATGAGGATGAGGATGTGTGAGGATGTGTTATAATGTGTAATGAGGATGTGATCCAATGTGTGATGAGGATGAGGATGTGAGAGGATGTGTTATAATGTGTAATGAGGATGTGATCCAATGTGCGATGAGGATGATTTGTGAGGATGTGTTCTAATGTTTAAAGAGGATGTGTTCTAATGTGTAATGATGTGATCTAATGTGCAATGAGGATGAGGATGTGTAAGGATGTGTTATAATGTGTAATGAGGATGTGATCCAATGTGCGATGAGGATGATTTGTGAGGATGTGTTCTAATGTGTAATGAGGATGTGATCTAATGTGCAATGAGGATGAGGATGTGTGAGGATGTGTTATAATGTGTAATGAGGATGTGATCCAATGTGTGATGAGGATGAGGATGTGTGAGGATGTGTTATAATGTGTAATGAGGATGTGATCCAATGAGGATGAGGATGTGTGAGGATGTGATCTAATGTTTAATGAGAATGTGTTCTAATGTGTAATGAAGATGTGACCTAATGTGTAATGAGGATGAGGATGTGTTCTAATCTGTAATAAGAATGAGGATGTGTTATAATGTGTAATGAGGATGTCGGATGATGTGTTCTAATGCATAATGAGGAACGTATATGAATGAGTATGTATGAGGCTACAAGCTGAGGTTGTGTGATAACTTGTAATGGCAATGTGTGAGGCTGAATGGTGAGAAGGTTTATTGAGCACATGAGGCTTCCTGATTGAGGCTGTGTTTTAATGTGTAATGATGCTTTGTGGCTGTAGAGTGAAGCTAAAACATGTCAAATAATTCGAATGTGTGAGGCTGTAGAGTGAAGCTGTGTAACAATATTGTGTAATGAATGTTTGAAATACTTCACCTGTTCTTTAATCTCCTGCAGCTTGTTGCTCTGCTCTCGAATGTCATGGAGCAGCTGCAGAGCCTTGTCGTCCTCCTGAGAAACCTCGACACGAGCCTGCTCCAAGCTGCGCTTAAGACTCTACACACACACACACACACAATGAAAAGGAAAACTCTTTCACAGAGTGGAACACAGGCTGATACACAGATAGTAACTCATCCTAAAAACAGCTTTCTTATGGACAGATAAATGAAGGCAGCATACAGTATCTATTGATGTGCACTAGCCACATTTGTAATTCAGTGACTGATAACCTTATAGATTAAGAAAGCAAGATCTACAGCACCTTTACAAAGTTCAGGAACAACCTGCAGCTAAAGAAAAAGCCGTTTGGACTGATAAATGCAGATGGTGACAAACTAAACAAAAGCCTTGAACGAATAAGTAGAGAAGCCCTGGAAGCCTCCAGACACATGTACTGTATGATAGAATTAAGCAATTTACATCCTATCATGCTCTGTGGCATGTATACAGATGCTGAGCAGTGCCGGTTGACCTTGATTTTATGTCAGTAAAAGGAAAATATAAGTAACGTCAGTGCCATTGGGAATTGTGGTTGAAAGCACAAATTTAATGACCGAGATGCTTGTGAATTACTGTGACATGCAAAGATAAATGCATATTTGAGAGTTCAGTGATGCAACACTTATGTACAGAGATGGGGGAAAATAGACTCGATGAGTCAGACGAGACATCCATTATCTAATGTTTAAAAAATAAAAAACAAGAGGACCAAAAAAACCCTGAATGATTGTTCCTTACATTGAGGTTGCTATACATCTGCTATATTATGCTGTAAGAGAATTTTGCTTGCATAGTTTGGCTCCACTTGATTCTTTTAGAAGTTTACCAAAAATCAAGACAATGTTCTTCCTACTGATCAGTCTTTCATGATAATAGGAGTGATCTACTGTATTCTATGATGGCCCTGGCTCCATCCACAGGGTGACTCACTGATCTGATGGTCTGATCAGTACAAAAGTGATGCAAGCATATGCTATGGCCTTCAGAATAAACAAACCTCAGCATAGCTAAACAATTGTGGGTGATTTTGGAGAGGTGTGTTAGACTGCGTTCTCCATGACCATAATCACAATATGTCACGAGATGCATGTCCATGACTGCTGACAAACACCATTTTTCACTAGACCTAGACACGAAGTATACATGTTGTCATCAGGTGTAATAATCAGACTGCAGTCTGCCTAACATAAGTCACATTTCCATATAATTGCAGGCTAATCAGGATATAATCAAGACACAAGATAAATGAACCGAACAAGTGCAAATAGAAATGCTTATCCAGGTGATAATACTCCAAATACTCATTTAACACACAACGTGAAAAAAAATTTTTTGTATGATTAATAAAAATATGTGAAATATTGAATATATTACAAGTGGACCCAGTCACTGCCTCATTTGAAAAATGTCAACACAGCAACCAGACTACAAGTGTAGTGTACTTTTCTTTCCTAATTCTATACCTACACATTTACATGTAGTTCAATGCAAGAGCACTCACGCTGCATTCTGTGATATAGGTGGCGAGGTCCTGCTCCAGGATGCTCCTCTGTGTCTCAGAAGCCTTGAGCTCCACATCCTTCTGCTGGAGCACTGACTCCAGGTCGGTCATCTTACGCTGGAAGCGTGAGATCTCCTGCTCCATCTGGGCCGCCACAAACACAAGAACCAGATCTAAATGCATTTTACAGCGTCGTTCCAGCCACAAGGACGCATGATACGTGCATATGTTCAAATCCATGCTTGCCTATGGACTGAAACAACAGACTTACATGCATTTTATAGGACAGATAACAATACGAACACATTTATTAAGCCATACTATACAGCAGTGCAGCTGAATTCTCAAATCTGATTGGCTCTTTATCTAAAACAGCAGCTCTGACAATAGTTCTAGACATTATTGAAACCTCGAGTTTATATTCATGTCTTAGTTCTAATATATTAATGTTTCTATAGACACCTGTATGGTACATACTTAACATAATCCGAAGATAATAAGTAAATAAAAAATTCTTTTTAAAACGTGCTGTTTACCGAAATAAAATAAAAAAAAAAGCATAATAGTTGATATGTTGAAACTGTCTGGAGATCTTCATTTTTCAATTATGGTAGAAGTCTCCAGTGTCGGTTGCTCAGTCAGCCAAAAAACAAAAAAACAAAAAGAGAAATAAATAAATAAAAATAGTAGGAGGCTTGAGAAGGTATTGACGAGAAGTGATAAGAAGAAATAACTTGTCTTGGGAATGTTCCAAAGCTTTAAGTGCAATGAAAACTGTTGACTAATCGCAGAGGTATAAGAGGAATAAAACACTATTGTACACACTGCTATTGGATTCAGTGTGTGGTGTCACTAACTCTGCATCACAGCACCCCAATCACTGATTATTTGCCTATGCTCTGTTGTGTTTTATTCCTTTGAAAGAGGAGTTTTTGGTGCCTAATTTGGGTGTGTGGTTGTGGGGATTTGTCTCCAACCACCTACAAGAGCATTAGACAGATCAGACATTGACGTCATGTAAGGAGGTCTGGGGTGCAGTCTGCCTTTCCGGTTCGTCCCGAAGGTGTTCAGTGGGTTTGACCTTGACAAAGGAGGTCTTCATGGATCTCGCTTTGTATTGGAACAGTTTTAAGGCTCATAGTTTCAGGAAAATTAGTCTGCACTGTTACAGCATACAAAGACATTCTATACAATTGACTTCTTTTAACTTAGAGAAGTCCCACATACAGGAGTGATGGTCAGCGCTAACAAATACTGAACGAGGATGCACACAACACACTGAGCTTTAAACTGCACTGTGAAAAAAAAACAAAAAACAAAAAACAATCAATTAACAAACTACTAATAAAGTGGAACTTCAGAATAACTGAACTACTAAAATGAATAAGGTTAGAAATCTCATTACTCGTGCGAGCGTTTAACCGTACGGTAATTACAAAGAGGATTATCATGCAAAACGCATGGGTAAAAGCCTTCCTCATTTTAACTGCATACTCAGTCGTAGACACAGCTCCATATAAACTAAAATGGATGACAGCAAAATGAGATTTACGCAAAAGTAACTGTTCATACCACTGGTCACTGAAGCGCAAGCCTACCTTGTGACATTTGTCTTGGGTGTCTTGAAGTTCTTTGCTTTTGAGTTGCAGTTTTTTTTCCATGGAGTTGGACTTGGCAGGAGAGTTGAGGCCTGCCGCCACTGATCTAAAAGGTATAAGATAAGAGATGCACGGATGAAAGTTTACCATAAGGAGACAAAAAAATATTAGTCTCAGATTCAGCATGATGAACACGAGTCTCCAAACACACACACAAAACTCACCCACTTTCAGCTTTTGAGCTCACTCTAAATGCGTTATTTATCGAAGCACAAAATGGAATCATTTTAATTGCCATTCCTAAATGAGGATAAGACCACAGGAGTCTGATGTCACTTTGTACACATTACAGACTTGTTAAACAGTTGGGGATAATGCAGAGAGTGTATCGGTCTAAGCCGGAGATAATCCTGATTACAATAAACAGACTGAGGATTCATTTGATTGTATGATTCAAGTGCTGATTGCTGATCTTTTAGTTAAATGGCAAACAGATTTTAACTTTATCACAATATGTGCAATCTTTATTTAATGTACTGTAGATATAACTGGTAGAGACATATTGAGTATAAAACTCAAGATACCATCCTTAGAGTAAGCCTCGATTATCTCCAAGTCTTAATCGGTGATCATTTCTGCTCCCAAATCTCATTTCTTATAGTTCTACCAATGCACATGTCATTTTTATACATTTGTTTAATTGTCGAATCACTGAGCCCTAATTTAAATATTTTTCCAATGACGACAGGCCTGAAACCCACAGCTAAAACTAAAGACCACACAAAACTTTGCCAAATTGTTTCAGATAAAATGAGCTAAATAAGCTAATAAAGCTCTTCTTAAAAAGATTGATGTCATCTAACACCATGAGGAAAGTTCTAACACTAAAGAGACAGGTTGTGTTGTGTTAAAATAAACCCAAAGTGGCGTAATGCTAGGTCGTTTTGTTCATTTCTGCTCGTGTTTATAAAGGGGGGCCAATAATTAATTCTAAGAGAAAAGAGGACAGAATTTACTTGAGGGTTGGATGCTTTAGGAGGATACGTTTCTATGGCACATAAACAAGAAGTTCTAATCGTTTTACTCAACATGTATCAGAGAGAATATCACAAACGTAACCTGACTATTAATGCAAGTCGATTCCTTGCAGTCCCAGAAGAGTATTAATTCCTGCAGACATAATTACCGAACCTGTTCCTCTGCAGGAGGCTTAAATAACTGAAACGCTGAGTCAGACTTCGCCTGGAGCACTTCGACACTTGCGTGTTTAAAGTGTAGATTTTACAGACTGGATATTTGGAGGTTTAAGATTCTAAGTTGGGTTTGAACAGATTTAAACCTTTTTAGAATCACAGCATGTTTGAACAGCAGACTGTTTTGCAGGGAATTCGGCATCCTGTCTGCTCTGTAAAAAGGCTGAGTGCTGCAGGCTGTTAAAGCGCATCCTGGGTACTCAGCAGAACAGAGACGCAGCCTGTGTTTAAAGCCGGTGTAAAAGTGCATCTGCACCATTTTCTGATAGGAGTGAATGATAATGCTAGCTTACCGCTCTCTAAGGGGACACAATAGTAGCAGAAATAACAGCCATGAATATTAGAGCCCAAGCACCCAAACATAACTATTCTTCATCATCATCGTCGTCATTATTCATATGAAAGCCCTTAGAGTGCTTCATACTTTTTTTATTTATCTTAGTCTCACTACCTACACAATAGTTTTGTCATTGATACATGCTACATACATTAGCGCAAATAACTCCATAGCAAAATGTCAAAATGCAAATCTACTTTTTCCTCGTTGTTGAAAACCACTGCGCTGACAGACCACACACCGAATAATAATAAGAAAAACAAAACAAAACAAATATTTACTAGCAGTGCTGCAAAATGTTTAGTCACATATCATTCCTATAACCCCAGTGCTTACATCTAACAAAGCTAAATCATCCATAACAATATCGACAGATGGACGGAAATATCGGCGTCGGCTCAGGCAGCTTCGTTTCTGCAGCTGTCAGATATGTGTCAGAACCACTTCAGGCTGTTGTGGATGTGGAGAGAACTGAGCCCACGAGCATCATGTTATCACCTAAACCACGCAATTTGGCACCTACGAGATAAGAAGGGCACAGACAGAGTCAATTCCTTTTTTAAAACACTTAACATGGATCCATGCTGAGAAGCATTATATCACTGTCGAGGTCTATTACACTTACACACACACACCCTACCTACACATACCAGGTCCTAATGTATATATTAGTTATTTAGTTGAATCCAATCCAGGATTGTTTGCTCATGTGTTTGTCTAAAACAGCTGCTGAGTCTGATGGGCAGGTGTGATCTGCTCACCCTGTTTGCCCCGCGTTACCTCCTGGCTCCTCTTATTAGTCACGCTGTCATGGCTAGACCTGCCAGCTTACAATCTGATCACAAGGCACATCCTCTAAGCCGCAGTATGATCAGAGCATGCTTAATAATCCGATCTTTCTCTGTGTCAAGCCGAACATGAACTCCTGCCGGCTGATATGAAGCCAGCACCAGTTAATGACACACTTTCACTGTTATGGTTAATTACACCTGCCTGGTTCATCCTGATGCTCCGTGTACCGCCGTGATGTGCTGTACCTTCTGCATTCGTAGGTAATCTCACCTGGAAATTCATACTCTTTTGTTTATTTGAAACTTCTATATAATATAATAACATAATCCTAGCTCATGGGGTCAACTATTAAATGTAATCAGCTTGAACTTGCTGATTAGTAATGCAGAACCTTCAACACTTATCCACCGCTATTTACGGATTCAATGCATTTTAAAAAACCCTCATCTATGACACACGAGAACACAAGATGCCAATTAAAATTCTGGGTTTTAAATTAAAAATACGTGACAAACTACGTGTTTTCTTTACTCGTTTGGATCCGTCCCTGATTGTATTTTTTTTACATGGTTTTCAGGTTGCGAGCTCAGCTTTTAATAGTGAATATGAGAGTTCAAAAACATGCTCCGTTTGATGGATACCCTTCATCAAGCACAACTAACCATTCAGTTATCTGCCTGTCACAAAAACACAACCAAACCCCCAGTGCACTTTATGTCTTGACTAAAAAAAATGTGCTCAAGAAATGAGAGTAACGTGTTGCCTAAAACATCAGAGCAGACGTTTCCTCGAACGCATCTGCCGGCCTTGATTTGTGAAAGAATCTAATGACATTTGAACAAGCTCTAAAAATATAATCTGAAATATCCGTCTGGCAGCTATTACCAACAGAGCAGGTCTGAGGATTAATACACGAAGCAGGAAAAAATAAAGAGAAACCAAAATACTAAATGAGCACTAAAAGGAAGAGGAAAAAATAAAAAGTTCTTGACATTTAAATGCAAGGAGAATGGGTAAAAGAAAGTTTAAGAGAGATAATGAGGGAGGAAATGAAAGAACCGTGAAACCCGGAGAGACAGGAAAGAGAAATTTAAATAGAAAATACATAGGAACTGAAGTATAGAGATGGACATTATGCAGTGAAATATCTAAGCAAACAAACCAAGCAGCAGAAGCTCATAAGAATTCATGGTTCGACCTCATGACTGACAGCTAGCCAACAGAGAGCAGCACCCTCGGGCAAAGGACATGTTATAGCAATCACCGGGCCGAGACACGGATGCAAACGCACAGAGAAAGATGAAATTCAGGTTACAATTTTATTCCCATTACTGCATGCATCTTGATTTTTGCTGGCATTAGTGTATTATTTATTAATTATCTGTACACCTACTCGTTCATGCAATTATCTAATCAGACAATCATGTAGAAGTGCAATGTACCGCTGATCTAGAGGGATTCTGACATAAAGCAGTTTTTAGTTTACTCAGAATGGTACAATAAAGAAAAAGCATCCAGTGAGCAGCAGTTGTATGGACAGAAACACCTTTGTTGTGTAAGAGGTCAAAGGAGAATGGCCAGAAAGGTTTGACTGACAGAAACGTTGATAGCCACTCTGTACAATTGTGTTGAGTAGAAAAGGATCTCAGAATGCACAAGACATTATTCCTTGACATGGATGGGCTACAACAGCAGAAAGAACCAAGCCAAGAACAGGAAGCTGAGATTAGTGAGCATAGGCTCATCCAAACTAAACAGTTAAAGACTGGAAAAATATAGACAAATACTATAGAATAGTACTTAGAATTTAGAAATTAGTACTGCTCTCCACTGGCTAGCTATGAATACTGCCGCTTGGTTTGTTTACTTAGATATTTTTAAAAGTATTAGTATAGTGCTTCTGCTCAGTGATGTTTTACATCATATGTCATATCTTAATATTATTAACATACTAATAATGTAAGCATGTTGAACTCATACCCTGATCTTTTCTTTTGTATCTGTTGAATGAAAATCGTTCATGGAATCCTGTGTGTTAATCACCCAGTGGTGAGTAAACAAGAAAATCCTGCATGCTTGCCAGTGAGGTACTGGGAAAAACGTCTGTTGCTGGCCATGTCACACAAATTGGCTCTGCTGAAGTAAGAGTATATATAGGTTACATCACTCGACATACCAACCTTGGCAGATTGGAGTCTACTGGAAATCCAACGTTACATCCCAAGTCCATGTAAGTCCATGTAATCATGCAGAATCATTAAGAGTATTGCAATGCATCAAAGAATTGATTAGTTCTCCCTCACGTCGGTGGTACATGATAGCGCTGACAGAAGCAGACACAGCGCCCGACTGCAGAGGAATCATCATCATCATTTTTTAAATGCTCCACACAATCTGCTCCTTTGAACACTCCACTCGTATGTGCTTAGAAACATGAGATAAAAGGAGCAATAAATAACCCAGACACTAACAGCAAGTTTTGCTGGCTTTGTCATTACAGCCATTATCTCGACGGTTTTCAAAATGTGTCAGAAATGTTGTTAGTCAGAGTTCCAGTTCAACAGACGGCAGCAGACACGGCTCGTCGAACACAGAGACAGAGATATTTTTGAGCCCAGTTAAAGAGATGCATTATATTTTGAGAGATTGTATCTCTGGGTAGACTGGCACTGTAAGACACTTGAAGCAGCTTAACATCATTTACATTAGGCAATTAGTGCCTAATGCTGTGAGAGATGGACAGAGAGAAAGAGAGAGACAGAGGCAGAGAAAGAGAGAGAGAGAAGAAAGAAAGAGATAGTGAGTCCCAATGTGCACTGCATGCGTTTGTCAGATAGCAGCAGTTAAACACAATTTAAAAGCACTCCAGTTAGTGAGAACAGCTGCTAGTGCCTTACATTTGGTACTCTCTGTGAAACCAAGGAAATAGAAAGAATACTTCAGAAATGAGTAGATTCTTTCCTCTGAAGGACAGTCCGACAGAACGTCTGATGTTGCCTAAATATAGTGCAATTAACACTGTTTTTCCACTTTGGTCAGAACAGGACGGTAAAATTTTAGATTCTAATCTAGAAGATTAAATGGGATCCGTCCATTAGGGGGCAGGCCGTAGCTCAAACACCTCCGCCTGCCAAAAGAGGAATACCCTCTGTGACAATTCCCTCTCATAAAGGTGGTAGGCGTTAAGGCTATGATACCGTAGCAGCAGACAGTATATCAGACCATTCAACATCAGATCTATTACAATAACATATCTCTTTGTCTTCTTACAATGGCTGACTCATATGGATAGTTTTATATATTGCTGCACATACTGTCCCGAAGGTTACAGTGATCCTGCACCACTAGCATACGATACATTTTTACAAACACCAGATATGCCATCTTGAAAATGTACATTTAAAAGAAGTAACAGCAGCCATAGTTGTGGCTGAAAATTTTGCTTCCTTGGCTCCTGATCACAGATAGCTGAGGCATCGTCAATATTCAAACTTGCTATCTCCAGATTTACCTGAAGTTTACCGGAAAAGTGTTGTTTACAAACCAACAAAAAAAGCTAGTGTAAGCCTAAGCAATATTTATCTAATGGGACCACCCACTCATGCAGGTCCAGAGGGTTCAGAACGTCCTCCAAGTAGAGTAAGATTATGGAAGATGTTCAGTTTCAGCTGAAATGTTTCAATAGTGTTATTGTCATAGTCATGTCCCTGCCAGGCTGCTAGGTCACAGCAGGAGATACTTGTGCGCCAATGTCCACCATTTCAACACAGCGATGCCAACTGGTGCTGCCCTTTGGGGACACTGCAACAACAATCTACTGTATTAAGACTTTCAATCTATCAAGTCTTTGTGTTATTGGCACTGGCAGCACTTAAAGACGTGTGAAAGCCTGTATGAGTGTTGGTAGCTAAATAAATGAGCACACGGTCTAAGGGTTTATCAGATTATTTGTGAATCTGCATCAATAGCTGTGCTAGATTGTGTTTTTTTTCTTTTTCAGTTCTCTCTTTGAAAAACAACTCCCTTCCTATCACACCTGATAGAGAGGGAAATAAATAGCCCATAATTAATTTATCAACGTTCTGCGTTTGGTCTCAGAGCGTAATTACAGGCTACACATTTCAAATGGAAGCAGGAAATAATATTAACAACAACAACAACAACAACAACAAGAATAGCAGCAGAAGCAGCATATTATTTATAAGCACCTTTCATAGTGTTTAAAGATGTGAGGCTGTGCGCTGATTCAGCCACCTGCACATTAGTAAGGTCGGGCACTTATGTCAGGTGAAGTGGCCTGTGATGTTGGCCTGTGTTGGTCATTCCAGTCTTGGCAAACTGGATAAAAAAAAATCTAAGTTCATAACCTGATGATGCCAGAGCTCTCCATTACCATAATCTAAGAGAGTAAAACTGTCAGTGGGAGGGACGGAAACATCTGTCACAGTCAGTCACAGTAACACTAACCCGGTGTGAATGTGTATGCAGAAAAGGGCTAATAGCACTTTCATCCCAGTGTGTTATGCTGGTTGGCTTGGCATAATGGGTTTTGAAGGAAAGAAGTGTTAGCATTTACCCTCCCTGGTTGGTGGTGTTCATATGACAGAGGACATCTGGCTGTGACCAAATTGGAGAAAAAAATAAATAAATAACTGAAAAGGCTGAATGAATGTGAATTTGCTGAATGAATGTCTATCCAAAAGGCCATTCATATCCATCTTTAGCATTCCCCAGCGATTAATCAGAGTTTCAGAAATACTTCCTGCTGACTCTACGCATTATCATTCCTTGGCTCTATATCAGGCAAAAGGTCCTCCCACACACACACACAGACACACAAACACACGGACATCCTCCTCTCTAGACACGATTCACACTGTAGAAACACTCCCACACCATAAGATCCTTTGTGATCTATTCGTTTACTTCAGATTATCATATCTATAACCCCAAAAAATGACACCATTAGAATAAGCTAAAGCAAAGCTACACAAGTACAAACGAACTCTCACTAAAACGAGAGCTCTGAATTCAGCAATGACAAATGCAGCCCGATCAATAAAATATGACATACTTTGACTAATTATGATTGAAACATTTCAGCTTCCGACTGAACCCAAGAAGAGATCGCACCTACAATTTGGATTAATTTGGTCAAACATCGTGAGCCGTTCAACATCTCAGAAAAAATTCTCTCTCTAAACATTGGAGGGTAATAACAAAAATAAAGTAATAAAAAAACCCAACTAAGACATGTTGGTCTGACATTTGCTTCCGTAGTTCTGCACTGGAAAGGTGACACTAATATATACAATATACACAGTTGTATAACAAAATCAATATATACACATTTAACATATATATATCAGTTTGAAATGATATAGATCAGGACTTGGCTAGGGTCCATTCTGAACAAGTGAAATCTACACCGGACACTTCGAATGCCATAACGTAGGTTGTTGGTGTTACATGTAACGTTTTTGGAAGGTTAACTAGGGAATTATAATGATGACTTTGTTGACCATTTATGAACACCACTAATCGGCAAAACAATGTCTGTTCAAAACATAGTATATAATCAAACGTGTCGTATGGGTGCTATTTGATCCACCCACAAATGACCAATATCAAATTGAAAAATATATTTAAATACATTTGATGTTGTCAGGATGGGGTTGGAGGATGTAGTATTGTATTATAGTATTGTAGGGAATTGGGCTTAGGCTTGATTAATACAGAATAAATCACAGTCCAATAGTTTTTCCAAAACGACTGCTTCCTTAGTGTTTTTTACACTGCGGTAAGTCACGCTGTTCTCTAAATGTCTGAAATATTCCTGAAAAAGTTCAAGAGAGTTAGACTTCTGTTAGCTGTTAGCTACATTAATACAACCTACATTAGGGTTGTATCTCTGGTTTGAAACAAAAAAAATTGCACGGCACGTAGAAAACACAGTAAGTTTTTAAGGCAGTGCGTTCAGGTCACTTCCTGCATCCCGAAGGAAAAACCTGCTAGACACACACTGGGCAGTCTTAGTCTCAACGGTTTAACACGTCTCACACTTGTTATAAGATTGGCTGCTTACAAGAGCCAAACATTCCTCGGCAAGATGCAAGTGACTGAGTCAGAGTCTCTTCTATTTTCAGCTTGGCTTAGAGAACACACCAATGTTCAATTTGTTTACCCTGTGGATTTGGACATAGATTAGAGCTTTAACTACAAACTTAGACATTGTATTCGAAACACAAACTAGCCTGCAACAATGGCAGTTTTTACGCTGCCGACATAGGCATAAACTCACAAGTTGGTCATTAAAAAAAGTGTCACTAAAACGGCTACAGCAGGGACCAACTAAGCTAAAACGCCAATTAGAGAAGGCAGCAAGCACGGAGGAATCCATCCATTACCAAGGAGCAAAGAGCCTGTTGCGAAAATAAATTGAGCAACGTTACGATTTGAAATAATTTCATTTACATCAACAGCATTTGGAAGATGCCCTTATCCAAAACAACCTAAAAAACTTACAAACGCTTCTTTCACTAACAATGCTGCAGCCATGCATTAATTAAACATCCTGTTGTTGGATTTATGATTAGCAATTAACACATAGATCACGCTTCCTGGGGCTGTTTCCTTCACACGGTTCTAGTCGCATTATTTATGAAGGATGATGTGAGCGCAAAAATTCAGAGTATTAATATTCATTTTGTTCAAGCTGAAAGTCTATTTTTTACTGCAACGTTGGTGAGGAGGGAAAGAAAGTAAAAGGAAGAGCGACAGAGAGAGAGAGAGAGCATGGAAAATTCATCCCACCATCACTTTGATAGATTTGAAGGTGAAGATAAAGCTAAATTCGTCATGGCTTCTTATGCTGAAGCTTCAAAATGCAGCTGCAGTACTTTATTTAGCTTCTGGGTCTTCACACACGATCTAATCATGCCCGTGTGTCATGTTTAGCTTCTAATCTTGGTTAAAAAATTTTTTTTTTAAATTAAGAAAGTGCTGCCGGATCAATCAAAACCTTAGCTTCGACTAATACGTGAGGATGCAGAAACACCTCAGGTCGATGGGTGGAGCAACTGTCCAAGAATCGTCTCCTCCGGTCAGGATTTCCCAACAACATGGCGATTATAATCGGTTCTGCCAGTGATCGGTTCCCCTTCATTGCACATTCACACAAAGTCTGATGATTCTCCCATGTAGGAAACAAATAAATCTGTGCAGAACACTAATGCAAAAAAAAGTTCTATTAATAAAAAAAAAGAAAAAAAAAAGTGAATTCCAGATGATTGCAGTGCATTGTGGGCCAGCTACTGATGCACTAAACACCTTAACATCACTTAACTTACACTCAAGTGGCTACATGAGTATAGAACATGCAACTAAAGTGAGCAGTCTATTAGTTACCTTTATAAATGGTTGCCAGAAAATATACATTCACTGTGTCCTCACTGACGTTCACAAACCAAAAACTAAGATATGTCGCTACATTTAGACTTAATGCATGTCTAAATAAGCTGACGTAATGCATCTCTATACAACAGTATACAATGTCTTCTGACTGCCTGTTGCACCACACATTGGCTGATGGTAGGATGATTTTTCCTAGGCACATTCAGTTGTAAACACTGTTCAGGAACCAGGACACGCAGGAACGTAGATGTCTCGACAAAACTGAGATCAAACTAAGGTTCGGCACAAAGCTGTCATAACTCTCCTGCTTACTGCAACGTTAAACATTCTGACAGATTATGGAGATGCTAAACAGTGTGGAATAATATCTAATATAACAAAAATCCAGATCTCTGTTTAAAACATTGCGATAAACAGAAATGACTTTTTATCGATGTGCTTTGCATCTCTAAGGAAAGCAATAATTAGCGATTACTCTGTCAATTCCATTGGTCAATATTAATGCACGTAAAAAGCTAATTAGAGGTTAGATTTGAGATCGTATGCAAGTTGCTTCCAGCCCATCGTGGCCCCTAAATATTGCTGATTGAAGACAAAACCTGTAGCTTTGAAGGGGAAAAGAATGGGGCATGACCAGAAATACCTAAGGTGTGTTGTGTACACAATGATTCATTAGGGCGGAAAAAGAGTATAAATGTTTGCAAGAACCCTCTTTGTTTACAATCCTTTATTTTAGCACAATGTACAGCACTGTATAACATACAGAATGCACACTGCTTGGTGCTATTTTGCTTGCATGCATAATCACACATTTCTGATGATGCCATGCAGGAAAAAATGTAATCCATGAAGAAAGTAGATACAAAAATGTGTATAAAAAGTTATTCGATTAGAGAAACTGACAGATTGCATTGTTCAGACCAACTACCAGTACACTTATCTCTAACAGCGATGTTTTTTCTTATATTTTATGGATCCAAAACAGGAATGTGCTTCAAAACACACAGCCGGTTCAATCCCAAATCATACCAATTACATTACCTGTCAGCTTATCAAAGAATGTTGATTGTTGGTACATCCAACGTTGTTGACGTAACGATCCTGCCGAGAGTCGTCCTTGCAGGCTAGCCAGCTAATTCCAACCAGATGTGGCACAGCGGCTGCAATCTGGGGCATTTCTTACTTGTCCACCCAAAGACCGCACACCAAAACAGAAGAAGAGCGATACAGTATATGACTAAAGACTCTCCCTATTCCTAATGACTCCCCTACTCTCACCTTCTTCATTGTTCCCCTAACGAGCCTATCCAAAGCGGTGAGGATCCCTGAACCTGGAGGACACAAATTTGTCCCTCAGACTGAAGAAGCTACTGGGATGAGTAATAAAAGTTTCGTTCGAACACGACAGAAGTCCAGTTGACATGACTCCATGACATGACTTCCAGATCAATGGACCAGCATTTCATAAAGAATTTATTATTTTTCCACCATTGTACTGTAACTAAATACGAATTTGGAGTATTTCTCATGAGGAGGATATACGAGTGCAGGTAAATAATACAAGTCAGTGATTGGTCACAGCAGAAAACTAAGTAAAAAACTAGCTTAAGCTTCACTGTTCTGTGGCATAGAACACCAGAGCAATTTTCAGCATTACACTGTATGAAAAAAACAACAACAATAAGGGGTTCTTTGGATGTCACTTTGCTTCCTGTGGAGCTTCTTCACAGGCTTTTCCTAAACAGAATGGTAGAATATTTACACCATGCGAGGGGGACAAGCTGGAAAAAAAAGTCGACTCTCTTGATCTAATGAGTCTTTCCTACTGACAACAACGAGAAAAACTGAAAAGTTCTGTTTGGTTATCTAAGTCTTTTCACATAAAACCAAACGTAGTCAATCACTCCAAGATTTCCAGGAAGATTTTTTGATTTTGTTACAACCTTTCAAATGTGTGACGCAACTTGAAATGTTTTTTTTTTTGTGCTTTTTATTTTCTCAAAAAATTTGAATTGGTGAACTTGCACGATGTGATACGTACATATGTAATAACTTTCCATTGGAGGTCTTTGGCTGAAGCATCTTTGACACAGCTTGGCCCAAATCTCCTCTGAATATCATTGAATTTGCTTCACTGTGTGTTAATTTCTGCGATTGCAAAATTCATTCATTCATTCATTCATTTTCTACCGCTTATCCGAACTCGGGTCACGGGGAGCTATCTCAGGCATCATCGGGCATCAAGGCAGGATACACCCTGGACAGAGTGCCAACTCATGCACACACACTCTCATTCACTCACACACACACGCTACAGACAATTTTCCAGAGATGCCAATCAGCCTACCATGAATGTCTTTGGACCGGGGAGGAAACCGGAGTACCCGGAGGAAACCCCCGAGGCACGGGGAGAACATGGAAACTCCACACACACAAGGCGGAGGCAGGAATCGAACCCCCAACCCTGGAGGTGTGAGGCGAACGTGCTAACCACTAAGCCACCGTGCCCCCCCGATTGCAAAATTCCTTGAGGGAATAAAAGAAATAACCAAAAAAGTTCTCGCAATCACCTTCCCCCAGAGAACTGCTCTTTCTTTTATCGGTACTGTTACTGTATGTAAATAAAAACATTAGTGATGGCACCACAGCTTATCGAACTGTTAGCTTGAAAAGTGCTACCTGCTAGCTCGAGGGGACAGGATCTGAATAAATTAAGAGGAAACAGAAAAGAAAACCCTTCTATAACTAGGTACATTAATCGATGCATAAAAGAAAACCAAGTGGATGAACAGAGAGATATTCTGGAGAGTATACAGGAGAAAAACACATGAATCGGTTATGTTTGTAGTGTATACGTGTCCGTTGGCCGTTATGACGTGGAAGAGCAGATGTGCTCAAATCTGATGTGAGCTGACTGCAAATTGAGCAGTGTGCCTCATCTCGGGTCGTGCTGCTGCCTACAGATCAGACTGGAAGGATGGAGACTCGTTAGTGCGGTGTGATTTACCGAATGACAGGAAAAGACGGAAGCATGGGAAAGGATGTGCGCTGAATGAAAAAAATCATGTGGCAGTGTTATTCAGGGAAACCAATGTGAGGGGTGTGTGCATGAATATGTGGGTTTTTTTAAGGCATAGCAGGCTCACTGTGTGCATAGACACACATTTACTTATGCAAGGTGACAGAGATGGAAGGTTTGAAAGGGAGAGAGAGAGAGGAAATGATCGAGAAAAGAGACAGAAATGTGTTCTGTGTGGGTTGTTTTTTTTTTTGAAAATCAGTAGACGCAGTTATCTTGTCATAGTAAAGACAGAGCTCAAAGTCTCTGTCAATGTGTGTCTGTGTGTGTGTGTGTGAGAGAGAGAGAGAGAGAGAGAGAGAGAGAGAGAACGCAGTAAAAGAAAGAGTGAAATCAGAGACAAATGTATGCGCATTTAAAGAACACGAATTCCTGCCATTGTTACCATAACAACCAGAATCATACGAGTCATTTCACATTGCAAACAAGTAGCTATGTTGATTCAACATGTTAGTCAAGCCTCGTTTGTGATTTAAACAAGTCCTGAATGACGTCACTTTCAGCAAATGAAAGAACGACTGAAAGACAGAAAGACACAAGAAAGCGAGAACGAAGAAAAAAAGTCTCGATTTATACTAAAGATATTACCTGGATCCCCTTCATTTCATTCTAACCTCACCTTTATCTATCTATCTATCTATCTATCTATCTATCTATCTATCTATCTATCTATCTATTTATTTTTAAAAAAGAAAAGAATATTTTTGGTTGCAAATATTTAAACGATAAATGAATTTTGTTTCTTTACAATACAAAGCCAACAAACATCTGCCAAATATATGCGAGAACTCAAAATACATTTATTAGTTTATATGCATTCTTCTATTAAACCAACTATTACAGGAATGAATTCCTAAATTAATATCAGATAATAAATAGGCTGCATTCTCAGCCTAAATATGATCTATTTATGGATTATTATCTTGCGTGTACACGTAGTTATTGATCATAAATTTCCCTCTAATTGCCATAGAAATGCATTCATTCCATCGATCTGTGTCCAATTCAGATTTGATCATTTTCCTCCCACTGTATCGTATCTCCATCTCCTTTCTATTTTCTCTATGTCCTTGCTTTATAGCCATATAGTGCAGTAAAAGGAGGGGGGCATGTTGTCAGTCAAACACTGGGAACGCTGCTGATCTGAGATCTGCTCCTGTCTAAACAAACACGGACGGCAAACTAGTTGTAGAGCTCGGATAATTTAGAGAACCACAAATCAGCATGCACACACAAACATGAGCAGAACCACGAGCGCATCCTGATCTCCATACACGTACATGCAGATGCGCATGCAGACCGAGCACCAATGCAGCACACATAGCTATTAAAAACAAGAGGATCGGAGAAAGGCAGCATAACAGAGAAAAGGAGCAATCTGCAAAAAGGGGAGTTTACACACACAGGGAGATGGGGATTCCCAGCGTATTGCTTTCACAGAAATAACACAACGAGCCACAAGCATAGGATAAAAGCATCAGTATTCACCAACACACACACACAAACGCACTCTTCTCATTCCTGATTCCCATTCACTCAGACAGCGACAGAGAGACCACTGCACATCCACATCTGCATGGCTACAGCACAACTGCCATTCAACCACCAACGTTGCCTGGTGACAGTAACCGTAGCAATATTGCCATCTTGTCTACCACCTGTGACTGTAGCATCAAAATCATTTCCTGTAAAATAGTGTGTGTGTGTGTATACTCACTCAGATTTGACCAGTGCAGTTAGGGCCCGGCTGAAGAACCAACCTAGAAAGGGCAGGTCTTGTCCCTGAAAGCCCAGGCGTGGGGGCTCTCGCTGGGCAGCATGCGTACGCCGAGGGGCCCTTTCAGGCTCCTCAAAATTGGACGTGTCATCTTCGGCACGGAGCGAAGGAACGAAGGGAGGGACAGCTGGAAGAGGGAAGAAGTACAGAAAAGGACGATGAGGAGTGGGAGAGAAAGAGAGTGTGTGTATGTGTGTGTGAGAGAGAGAGAGACAGGCAGCAGGCAAGAGATGAAAACAGAGGGGGAGAAAGAAGGAGGGAGGGAGGGAGGGAGGGAGAGAGGGAGGGAGAGAGAGGGAGGGAGTAGAGGGTCTCAGTGATGAGGTTCTAGTGCAGTAACTCTCTCTCTCTCTCTCTCTCGCTCGCCCTGTCGCTCTCTCTCTCATTCTCCCTCCCTCTCCCTCACTCACACACACACACACACACACACACACACTTTCTCTCTCCCTCACTGCAGCACAGCAGCTTCAGCTCACCAGCCTGAGTCACAGCCTAGGCTCTGGATCCGCACAAAACACGCAGAACAGACAGACAGACGGACACAAACATCCCTATGCTAAACATGTTACTACCTGCATTTACCCACAAATCTACAAATAAATACATACATAAAAATAAACAAACAAACACAAATAGTACACTAAGCACACACAGTATACCAATCTTTAAATACTACCTGTGTTAAATAAATAGACATAAATAAATAAATAAATAAATAAACAAACAAACTTAGATATGCACACACACCGCTACAACAAAAACATTAAAACATCCATATCCACACCCTAGTGTACGTTACCTGTATACCAACAGTAAAAACAACTGAGCACGCAGTAACAGTCAGGTTGGAGTTAAGAACAATGTACCATTATAATGAATGGAGCAACAGTGGCAGTGCCAGGTTACTGTGGAAACTGCAATAATCCCACAGGACGTTAGTGTAACTGATTAATTACGAGGCAAAATTGATAATGACGCCTTCATCCTGACAACATTAAAAATTTTCACGAGCTGAAATTGTCTCATTGATCATTTTTAAGAAAGAAGTTATTACTGCAATGTAACATTTTACATCATGTTAACATTTTAGTGCACTAGTTAATATTATTAAGTATATTATTATATTAAGAAGCCATAAACATCAACATTCATTGAATTAACTGATGTTTGTTCAAATATTAAAATACCAATGCAGTTCCATAACCCATCATTTATCTTTGTACACACATACTGTCAAAAGTATGTGGACACCTGACCGTCACGCCCATATGTGGTCCTTTACCAAACTTTTGGCACAAAGTTTGAAGCACACAATTGTTTAGTATTACACAGAAAGGGCCAGTATGAGCGCAGGTTTTTAGTTCCACCTCTAATAATCAACCCGTAGTATTTAGAAAACTAAGATAAACAAATTAAACAGGCGAAATCGGCTGCGGCTCTTGTTTGATTAGGATGCAAACCTGCAACCACACTGGCCCTTTGCAGATGCTAGAATATCTGATGTTAATAATATGCAGGTTTATTAACATTCCCATAACTTGAACTCAGAGGCAGAAACCTGTTCCAGTATGACAACACACTTGTATACAAAACTCCATGAAGACATGGTATGTCAAGTTTGGTAGAAGTCGAGTTTGGTCATTGTCCTGACTTTAACCCCATTAAACATCATTGGAATGATCTGGAACGCCGACTGCACCTCAGACATCACTGCCTGACCTTAATGATGCACTAATGGCTGAATGTTCACAGACATCCAAAATCTAGAGGACGATCTTCCCAGAAGTGTGGAGGTTATTATACCGGCAAAGAAAAACTAAATCTGGAATGGAATGTTCAACAAGCACCAAACCTTTGGCCATATAGATCATCACTGTTGTCAATTATCCAGCAATAACCTTATACATTTTGATGCTTTTAAAATGAATCAATATCTTCCGACCAATCCGATTGGAGAATTCTACAGTGATGTGGTAACATTAATTCATACGCTCATAGTGGCTAGTATGGACTGGATTATTAATTACAGACCCTGGACTTAATGCACTTAATGGATTTAGTGGTTAATTTCTCTGTGCATAAAATCAGAACGTGCTCTACTTATGACAAATAGCTTCTTAAGTAACGTTAAAGAAACCTTTATATACAGCATTACCAATTGTTCAGTATTAAAAAAGATACATAAAACATTGGACATAAGCATTGGAAGTTGGACAGTTTCCCAGACGGTGATTAAGCCTAACTTTAGATTAAAAGTCCCTTTGTATGGCTTGTTCTCCAAAGACTGCAGTTCTCCATTATTTCAATCAGAAGGACATTATGGATGCTAGTATTTCTTTTCTTTTTTAAGATTTATCTTCACGCTCTTCCACATAACTAATCAATGTAATGTCATCCAGGGGCATCGAAGAAGGAATACTCATGA
Organism: Tachysurus fulvidraco; assembly: GCF_022655615.1. Classification (NCBI taxonomy): domain Eukaryota; kingdom Metazoa; phylum Chordata; class Actinopteri; order Siluriformes; family Bagridae; genus Tachysurus; species Tachysurus fulvidraco. The sequence goes on along the minus strand of NC_062543.1, from coordinate 6,547,342 downwards.
TGTTCTTCAAGTAGCACTACAGACAAAAATATTACATCACAATTCATGAAGACATTTCAATAATACAACCAGAAAAATTTCACTGTTGCAGTTTGCATTAAAACACTATCTATATAGACAATAATGTCTTTATTTACAGCAATTTTGAAGATTCAGTACAAATTTAACATTGAATTTATATGAGAACTGTGACAATTTATATTGTAACCCAGCCATGTTCTATAATTCCTTTAGCTGTGTGACGATCATTCATTACAAATTGATGCACAGTAGGTATTTAATCCACCATATTTTTCTGCTATAGTTTTAACTAAATCTGAATGTCCAGTTCCACAAAATCTGCTTATCTCGACCCATTCCAGGTTTTAGCGGCAACTTTTTACAGTTGTGCTAGAGTTTGCATACCCGTAAAGAAATTGTTAAACATTGCCATTTATTTGGAAAATAGGACTGATAATGCAAAATATTTTTTTCTTAATTAAGGACAGTGGTCACGTTAAGTCATTAATTATCACATAGGTGCTTGAGTACTTTTTTTAAAACCTAATGAAAACTGAAATCACCCAAACAACCCTGATCAAAAGTTTACATATCCTTGAATGTTTGGCCACATTATAAACACACCGGTTGACACGTGGCTATTAAAGGGAACATTTGGAGAGATGAAACCAAAATTGAAGGTTTAGAATCACAACCATAAACACTATGTTCGGAGAGGAGTCGACAAGGCCTACGGTGAAACGTACACCATCCCCACTGTAAAACATGGTGGTGAATCTCTGATGTTTTGGGGCTGTGTGAGCTTCAGTGGCACAGAGAAGTTAGTAAAAATTGATGGAAGGATGAATGCAGCATGTTATCAGAAAATCCGAGCAGATAATTTGCGATCTCGGATGATTCAAAGCACAAGGCAAGGTTGACCCTCCAATGGCTACAGCGGAAAAAGCTGAAGGTTCACAGTCTCCTGACCTCGATATCATTGAGCCACTTTGGGGAGATCTGAAACGTGCAGTTTGTGCAAGACAACCAAAACATTTACAGGAAATGGAGGCATTCTGCCGAGATGAATAACTACTAAAAGAATATTCTTCTAGATGTTAGGAATACTCAGATATACAAAAGCAGCAATCATAGAAATAATAATTCATTTCATAGACTTCTTATATACTTATAGTGTAGAACTTTCATAGTAAAATAATTAGAGCTAGTGTAGGTTGAGAACTTGTACTGGACACTTTATATAAAAGCATTTGGTATAAGATTTGATTGTGTTAAAGACTTATAGTAATAAGTATTATAGCATACAGAAATAAGGTTTCTCCAGTGGGCTTAAAGTTAAACAATCACTTTTGTGCCACTGCAAAGTAATAACTGTAGTAACGGTCAGCTAGGAAATACAAGTGAGATACTAGGATATTAGGGCTGTAGTTATGCTTGATATCATGAACCAACACCCAGCAGTATGGTTCAAATTCAAACCAAACGTTTATAATAAGTGTTGCAGAGACTGAGGAGCTTCATTAAAAAAAAAAGAAGCGGCACCGCTCTGTTTCACGAATACCGTTATTACTCTGAAAATATAGCAGAATTTATGTCCATGGCAGCTGACCATACACTACAGACATATAAGACAGAGATTAGGTTCACGTTTCAGTCATACAGAGTCTTTCTCAGCAATTGATCAACACATCTGAGGTAAATGTTGCTATTTCTAGCATGCTTGTCTCGTTGCTTTTACATTGTACTATGAAAGACTTAACAGCTGTGTTCTAGCTGCATACGTGTAACTCCTTGTTACGGAGTGATGGAAAAGAAAAGCTATTTTTATATAACTGTTTTTACAAAAACGGGACTTTCCCTCCCAAGCTTGCTACAGCATATGTAAATGTACACGAACACACATACAGAGAGAGAGAGAGAGATTAATGACTCTTCCATAAGACACAAAGCTCATCATGAAAAGCAGTGATTAATGTTGTCTAGACAGATGTACACACACACACAGAAACAAAGACAGACACACACTGAGAAGAAGCCTGGAGGATGCTGTAGTCATTCTATACAGACCACCAAAATAAGCATCACTGTTTAGATTAAACAGCAACTTTAGTTTGACGTACATCAACAAATGCAGTTAGCCAAATATGACTTTTATTTGTCTCTAACTTTTTATCAGGGTTTACACTGTGTCCTATGAGGTATGGTCAGCCATTTTGATGAAACTGACTTTGGTCTTTTTCTAACTGGCAAGCAATAAACAAACAAACAAACAAATAAATAAATGGGATATTTCTAATAGGATTTATGGTACATGAGGTGCTCCCAGTTGATGTTCCCATATTTCAAACAAGCAAGCAAATTGATGAAGTCCTAACTTCATGAGTACTAACTGGATTTCTATAATAATTCCCCCTTCAGCAAAATCTTTCGAGGCTTTGCTTTTAAAATAATCCTTTAAAAATTTCACTAGACACATATTAGGACAGAATGAAAGAAAATGTTCTGAAACCAAACTCAACCACACTAATATTAGATATTGACTGTTAATATAATGTTCTGTGTTTCCATCATTGTTCCCACTGTTTTTGTTGTCCTGGATAATCAACTATATTAAGCACTATAAGCCTAATGATCATTACATGGTATGATGAGCAGTGCTTACATCCCCACATGCCCCCAATCAACACCCCCACATGCGCTGCAAGCGGTTCAGGAATTTAATCATTGCTGGTCTGAACTGAATTCAAGTGTTTTTATGCTCCATAGCTTCACACCGACACCAATGGTTCATCTAACGATCTCATCGGAGTTTTTGCCATTAAAATATATAACACAAATCACGTATCCTGTATTTTCTCCCATAAATTATCAGCACTGGATGTGTGAAGTACTATAAATAGTATTTGTGTTGGCGGATGTGTGTATAAGATGTGTTGCATTGTCTGGGCAGAAACAATCAAGATGACCCTCTGAGAACACCTGCATGCCTCGTAAAGCATAAACGATGACGCAGACATGGACAGACACAGACAGGGAAACAACAGTAACCCAATTCACCCCTCAATCCACCCACTACACTCCATTAGCGAGCAAATCCTCTGATCACGCACAGCAATAGCGATCATTAGGGACGCAAATAAAGAAATGGCCAACAGCTTATGGTATTTGTGTGCTATTCTCAGAAAAGGCTGCTGCATTTTGCTTAGCGCACTCTGAGACTCCATCGGTCCAAAGCTGAGTTCCCTTTCAAATTCTGAGTAACAACCGATCCGCTTTTAGCAGTGAAGGAGATCTCTCTGAAACATCTCATTTCGACACTGAATATAGCCCATTAACTATTCCTAAAGATAGCGCAGTTTGTGTAAAGTGCCCTAAAGGGACACTGTTAAATCCTCACCGTGTCTGAGGCTGCTCCAGTCGACGGTAGAGAAGAAGGGGTGGGAACGCAGGCCCTCATAGCCGAGCCGTTCCCGTGCCACACACAGCAAACTCTGCACAAGGTCCAGGAACTGAGAGCTGGCCTTGGGATCCTCAGGGAACTTCAGATAGCGCTTAAAGGTAAGGAAACAAACAATGTAGACATGAGACGATATTATTTTTATACATACATATATATATGCTAGAAGACATGCTATAATAGGAAACTAATCTTTTTTTTAACTTAATGATTGAATACCAACCTACATGAATACCAGTTGTAATATTTTTTATGTAATTAAAAATGTACTTTATTTATTGAGCATTATATATTAACATGAAAACCCTTTAGGCATAATAGTATGAAGCAAAACATCCTAAAGAATACTGTAGGGCCTTAAAATATACTTCTTTGGCGTCATCATAAGGCCTTAATAAGTTGACAAATCATCATTGCAGACACCTACGTCATACATAATTAAACAAATAAATCAACCAATCAATAAGACAACATCAACATACAGTATAAGCAAACCTTAAACTCCAATAAGCACAGTTTCTGCTGATCTTACCTGAAAGTTCATAATGTTGTTGATGGTTTTCGCTGAGGTCCCATCAGTGAAAGGTGACTTCATGTAGATCATTTCGTAAGCAATGACCCCCAAAGACCACCAGTCACACTCTGGACCATAACTACAGTGAGACCCACCATTCAAAGCTGAGAGAACTTCTGGGGCCAAGAAGTCCTGTGTGCCCACTGGAAGCTTGGAGGAGCCCACCTAAACCATCATCATTCATCATAATCATCTTCGTTATTATAATCTTAATACCACACACTGCAACAGTACCTGGCTTATTCTAAATGTGACAAAATCCAGGTCATTGTTAAAGATTACCGATTTATCTGCGGTCAGTTTAGAAGCAGAGCCGAAGTCCGCCAACTTAATGTGTCCCGTGCGATCAATAAGAATGTTCTCTGGTTTTATGTCCCTGTAAAGAAAGAGTATAGTTTTACTAAAAAGAAATAGAGTTAAAAAAATATATACCACAGTCCCAAAGAGAAAAAAGGTAGGAAAAGCAACCTGAAGAAGGAAATAGCAAATTAAAGTCAATGCATCATCACAGTAAAACATCTCTTACTCTCTTACTAATACAGTCATATATGTAAGAGAAAATGGCAAGCATTGATATAAATATCTAATGAATATTGTATATTGCCAATATAACAGCCCTAGTGGTAATTATCACATGAATCAGGGAATATGGCTTCCACTCTCATTATCAGCACCACATAAATTAACACCTGATTCAGCGCTTCGTGTTATTTTGCATTTTCTGCTTACTGACATTTACTGATGCTCACAACTTAATGAAGCTATGTGATTTTAAATCAAGGTTATAAAACAGTGAAATGATGAAAACTGACAGTGCTACCTAATGACAATTTTTTTTTAATTCCCCCAACACAAATGACCTGGGAATTTTCTCCCATGAGCTACCTATGAGGCAAGGTCCAACTCAAGCACCTTATATACACCTAAAGCCAGCTACTGCTGCTTATGTAGTATCGCAGGTAGTGTAGCACATTCTGCATACATGAGCTCAACAATCACGACCAAGTGTGCTCTCTAAACTGGCCACGGAATCTCCAGACAATAGAGCAAACGCTTTTCTGTTTGTTTTGAGGGTATTTACATCGCAACCGTCTGGCAGTGGAATTTCTTGGAAATTGCTTCCCCTGGAAACATTTTCAGAATCATATGTTCATATGTCAATGCCCCTTTTGTGCAACTTTCCTGTAACTTCTGATAAAGTCTGTATAGTGATTTGTGTATGAAGTGAATTATAACTTTAACCAAACTTTCATTTTCAGCTCTTTTTCACTGATTCGCTTCTCCACATCTCCCACTTTCTACCCCAAACCCGCAAAACAAAGCAGCTCACCTGTGGACGTATCCCATCTGGTGCACAGTGTGGATGGCCTGCACCAGCTCTGCCAGATAAAACTGAGCCATCGGCTCGTCAAACTGATCCTCGTATCTGTTCAGCAGTGCCATGAGATCTCCTCCAGGTAGGTATTCCATCACCTACAGGCACAAATCCAGATAATGTTCTGCGCTCAGGGAGATTAGAGCACACACCACACACACACACACACACACACCACACACACACATGCGTGCACAGAGCCACAAGCACAGCGCATCTGTTTACAGCTCTCTCTGTTAAAGTTCTGCAGCAGGTGGATTAAAATTAAGTGCTTCTGATGCTCAGCCTGTGAGGCTCAGCAGCACTGATAAGCTGACTGGTAAGAATAGGCCAATGTGCTAGTGTGAGCAGCTCCTTTCTTCTGATTCTCTCCGAGTAATATGATGCAAACAGCTCAAAAGCAACACGGTATTGACTACGAGCGAGCCGAGGCACTGGCATGCCCTCACAGAAAGCACCAAGAAGGCTTGAACCAAGAATCTGGATCAAAAAAAGGTCAAATAATTGTGTGTGATTAGACGTTAGACGAAGTGCTAATTACCCAGTTAACTAATTGGCTTAAGTGGCAACTTGAGAAACTGCAGTTCAGCTTTTTAGAATCTTCCAGTGCCTGCAAGATGACTTGAAATTAAACCAAAACATTGACGAGCCTAATCATTACTAAAATTTGACCCCACCCATTGCTTTTGAGAGATAAATGGCAGAGCTATGCCATGCTAATTTCCAGGAACAAAATTTAATGTCAGGAATTAGCCTGATTCATTGCATGGCAACACACGGTGAATCATGTACTTATTAACAGTCTATAAACACCTTCAGTAATTACAAACTGCACGTTTAATCGGCTCCACACAACAAGAACATTACCTAAATACCACAGGATGCAATTAGTATTAATGGCTCAAGGGTTAATTATTTTTTTATCGGTAGCACATATGAAACAAATAATGGTTAACATTAAACATTTTTATTTGTAAACATTAAAAAAATAAAAAATTACTATCATGTTCATGTACAATGCCATTCAGCTGCTAATAAGAAACAGAGTTGCCAGATCTGTCATACATCCA